>NC_046167.1:16496628-16701628 GCF_011064425.1 Rattus rattus | reverse complement strand
TATGATACACTCACCTCTTCTTTATACTGTAATCACAGCAGAGAGCGGTTACCACAACGCTCATTGCTTCTGATCCAACCTACAATGTCAACAGTCCTTTGTTCCTTTCCATTGCTGTGATAAGAACCAGGACCAAAGCAATTGAAAGAGGGTCTATTTCTTCTGTTACTTTACAGTTTGTCATCAGGATACCAAGGTAGGAACCCAAGCAGGGTGGAGATCTGGAGGCAGGAACTGAGGCAGGATCCTAGAGGATTGCGGTTTATTGGCTTGCCCCACAGGGTCATTTTCAGCTACCTTTCCTACTATTTCCCAGGACAACCTGCCTAGGGGTGGCATTGCCCACAGTAGGCTGAACCCTCTCACATAAATCATTACTTAACAAAATGTGTAAAAGACTGGCCTACAGGTCAATCTGAGAGAGGTGAGTTCTAGGCTGAGGTTCCCACTTCTTATGTGACCCTAGTTTGTGTTGAGTTAATGGAAAGAGTTACTATCACATGAGCACTTCTCCATCTCTGTGTCTGTATCCTAAGTGCAAGTGTTAGATAATAATAGTCTTTTAGCCTCAAGACATTTTAAAGTCAAAACACTAACATTATTCATGTGCTTAAAAATGTATTCAAATGCACCCCCCGTGTGTGTGTGTGTATGTGTGTGTGTGTCTTTCTGTCTGTCTCTGTCTGTCTGTCTCTGTTCTCTCTCTCTCTCTCTCCCCCCTCTCGCTCTCTCTCCCCCTCTCTCTCTCTCTACCTATCTCTCTCTCTACCTATCTCTCTCTCTACCTATCTCTCTCTCTCGTTACATTTCCTTTTCGACTCTTTTGAGTAATAAAGGCCCTGTTCTGGATTCCCCTTGTTCAGTTTGGTGGCATTATGGAAGGTTTTCTTCCAAGTTTTCTTGATAATTTCATTGCAAGAAGCAAAACTCAGAGCTACAGCTCTTCAGAGAACAGCTAGTAAAACTTGGGAAAGTAGTTCGGTCTCATTTCCAAAAGGTCAGCATAAAAAAAAAATTGTTCCAAAGAAGTGGTAGCTGTGCGGGGTGAACACCTTCTCTTAGACCCACTCAACTGTGATCAATGTAAGCGCGAAGGCCTCTTGAACTGATGAATAGTTAAAGAGGATTCTACAAGGCGCGGCTCAGAGGTCTTTGCAGTTAACAGCTGTACTCTAATTGAACTCAGGGACTGCAACAAGAACATTTAAGCCAATTATCTCTATTTGCCCATAAAATTATATTTTCTAAGAAAAGTATATGAACGATATTTATGAATTTGTGATAATTCATTCTTTCCGTTAATCCGAAATTCATTTGGAGCATCTCAGGATCTGCACTACAAAGAACCATTCAGCTAGACACAAATGCCAACCAGCCAAACATGAAAGTTTGAGTTCCAGGTCTGAGGATCAGAGGACATAACCAGAAGTCCATGTTCTTCCCCCTTTCCCATTTTCGTGCTTTGTAATAAAAGCCAAGTCCCCTTTAAGCCATTGGCTTATTAGATGATGTGGTACCCACCGCACTCACCCACATTCTTCACTGCTTACTTCTCTTTCTATTGACAAATCATCCTTGTGCTTCTTGTTGCTCTGGGCCGGTCATTCAGCGGCTTTTCGATCTGTGACTACAAATACCTTATACCCATAAGTGACATAACAAAATGTGGTACATACATTTATAACATACAGTTTAGCTGACAGCCGAGACCACAGAGCCTCGATAAATTGTTTATCATCCTTGTCATCAATGGTCCCTTACTCATGATGACTTGAAACTAGTTACGGGAAAATAAGAACAAGAGCCTGATGTTTTAGAGTTTTATTTAAGATGGAGAATGGAAAACTTTGCTTTGAGTGGAGACCTGTTCATCCAGTTAAGCTTTCCATATCTCCCTTAGCATACAGGATGGGGTGTGCTGACCACATCTCATTTAATATGCCTTCTGTTCTTGCCATTAGCGAATGAGTTAAGTGTTAAAACCTTAAAGGGTGGGAAGATATCCCAATGGGTAAAAGTGTTTGCCACATGAATGTGAGTATTTACATTTGGAAAAGATGGACACAGTATGCAATTGTAAAATTCAGCACTGGGGAAGGAATGGGTGTAGAGACAGGGAGATCCCCGGAGTTCATTGGCCAGTCAGCCTAGACAAATGGATGAACTCGGGGTTCAGTGAGAGACCCTGCTTTTATAAAAAGAATGAGGGGTTGGGGATTTAGCTCAGTGGTAGAGCCCTTGCCTAGCAAGCGCAAGGCCCTGGGTTCGGTCCCCAGCTCTGAAAAAAAGAAAAGAAAGGAAAAAAAAAGAATGAAGTTGAGGGCAATTGAGGAAAGACATCTGATGACAACTTCTGACCCCTACATAAATGTATACACATGAACGTGCAAAACTGAGTTATATGCACACACCACCACCACCACCACCACCACCAGCACCCTAAAATGGGTCAGAAATCCCACTTCCTCATACTCAGAAGTAAACTTCAGAAATTCACTATTTATTATCCACATATATTTTAAAAACATAAAGTAATTCTTACAGGCACTGGAAAGATATCATTGAGTTTAAACTGATTTTCTACAAATGAGAGAACTAACACCCAAATAGGGCACAAGGTATTTACAAGCTAACCAGCAATGATGTCATAGTAACCTGCTCCCTCTGCCACAGTATGACAAGCTATGAACAAATGGAACCCATGGCTTCAAACAAATGCAAATCAAAAGTGCTTTTAAAATATAGATGCATTGAACATGTGCAACGATTTCCTTCAAAGATCTTTAAAATTTAGTCCTTAGACACTATGGTACTGACCCTGCTCACATAGCATTTACATGCTGTTGTAGCTGCATTTCTTTTGCCATGATAAACTACACTTCCAATAACCAAGCTAGAGGAGAAATTTCTTACTCAGTTTATAGTTACAATCCATCATAGCAGGGAAGACACAGTGGCAGGAGCAGGAAGCAGCTGGTCACATCCACAGTCAATAGCAAAGAGAAATGCATACATGCAAGCCTATTACATAGGGAATGGTGCTGCCCACAGTGGACTGTCTCTTCTTATGTTAACTGATACCAGCAACCCTGCATATACATGCTCACAGATCAACCCCATCTAAGATAATTTCTCCCTCAGGACTCTGTTCTAGGTTGTGTCAAGTTTGAAAATTAGAATGATCACAAACAATATTAAGAATTAATAAGTCAACAAGGCAGTGGTAGCATACACCTTTAATCTCAGCACTTAGGAGGCAGAGTCAGGAAATATCTCTGAGTTTGAAGCCAGCCTGGTCTACAGAGCTAGTTCAGGACAGCCAGGGCTACACAGAGAAGCCCTGTCTCTAAAAAGCAAAAGGTGGGGGAAAGAATCATAAGTCATCTAGAGATGATTTAAAGAACCCAGGAGAATGTGACAAAGTCATTGCAACTACTACAGGATTTTATTCTATTACTTTTAAATTTTATTTGTGCTATATGAATATACATATGTTTGTAGGTATCGTCATATATGTGTAGAATTCAGAGATCCACATGGAACATCTTTCTTGGTTCCTCATAACCTTATTTTTTATTGATACTGAGTTCCTCACTGAGCCTAGAGTTCACTGGTTTGGCTAGACTGTTTGGTCAGCAAACCCCAAGAATCCTCCTGACTCTGCCTCTCTGGCACTGGGATTATAAGAATATATTGCCTCTTGCTCAAACTTGAGTCCTCACACTTATAGTATAAGCACTTTAGCCACTGAGCCACCTTCCAGCCCAACACATGCTATGTAGCATTTTGTAAAAGGGACTTCAACATGTGTAGATTTTGTTTACCATGGGGTAGAAGGTCTCAGTGCCACTCCCTTCAGATTCTAATAAATGACTCCACTTAAGTCATCTACGTTATTTCTATTTATTCTTCTATCATGAACTGAGTCGAAGTTCTAGACACACACACACACACACACACACACACACACACACACACACACACGGCAGAAGGGGGGTGGTATTCACAGAGCAAACATCGTTTTGTGCATTTTCCCTCAGGAAATAACTCTTCCAGTTCATAACCATGCAGAACAATATTTGGCACCCACCAAGTCTGACATAAAATTTGGAGCATGCAATTGACTCTGTGCACCCCAAGAACCAGAGAACTCAACAGGATAATGCACAGTAAGCCCATGAAGGGTGGCATGACTCGTAAGCTCTATTTGCAGAGAGGAGCTGCCATGAAGCACCACTCCATCCTTCTAACTGCTGCTCTTTTCCACATTCAAAGCCCTGTTCAGTGATAGTTCTTTTTTGGCAGTCGCCCTTCACAGGTCTGTTATTATTTCACTATTAACAATTTTCTGTTATGTCAACATGACAGGGCACAGGGATGAGTTGTTACTCTGCATTGTAGTTTTCTTCTCAGTTTTACGGTCACCACCCAACCACCCACCATATGCTTCTTTAAAATCACTTAGAAGGTTTTTGACCAGTATTTATCCATAGTACCAGAATATTGACGTTGTGCATATAGAAAGTTGGTATTGAAAATTAGTGGAAGGAAAAAAAAAGGCTGTGATTCTGCTGTCTTCAATGGCCTAAATGTCTGTGGTTTTCCTGAACTTATCTATGAAAGCCTAACCCCCAAGTGATAGGACTAGAAAGGAAGACTGACAGGAAGTGACTGATGGGTACATTAAGGTTTGAGCGGGACTGACACCTTATAAACAGTCCCCAGTGTTCTATCTCACCTTCTGTCATGTGACCACACAGCAGAAAGACATATCATCTGTAGTGGCTATTCCTGGTTGTCAACTTGACTCTAACTGGAGTGAATCCAGAATTGGAAGGCTCACCTTTGATTCTGCTCTTGAGGCTGGGAGATACAAGTTTTGACCTGGATCTTGGTATGGAGATCCTGAGGCAAAGTGGCTATGAATCTGAGGAACCTAAGTCAAGGAGATCTCTGAGTTCAAGGTCACCTGGGACAAAGCAAGCCCCAGACCAGGCGTGGTGGTACACACCTTTAATCTGGGACACACCTTCTGCTGGAGATTTACATAAGGACATTGGAAAGAGGGAAGAGTCTCTCTTTCGCCTGCCTGCCTGTCTTGTGGGACGGAGCCACTGCTAGATCCTTGGACTTCCATTCACAGCTGCTGCTGATCATTGTTGGGGAGTTGGACTTCAGCCTGTAAGTCATCAACCAATTCTCTTACTATATAGAGACTACCCATAAGTTCTGTGATTTTAGAGAACCCTGACTAAGATACCGTCTATGAACTAGGAAATAATAATCCACCAGACACCAAGTCTGTTGGTCCCACCTTTGAGCTGTAAGAAACAGACAATTGTTGCTTATATCTGTTGGGTGGCATTTTATTAGAGATCCCCCCACAGACTGACAGCCAGTCAATATTTGTTGAACACCTACTGTGTGCTTGTTTGTAAGATATAGACATCCAAAGGTAGGTACCATGACCTCTGGAGTTCACTGCCCATTGGCGGAGAGCTGAATTAGTGACAAAAAGAATAAGGAAAAACGAGCCTAGGGGGAGTCTTTGGCTGCCTACAGAAACTGGGTAACTACTCCCCCAGGAGAGGTATCATTGGCCTATTGCCCAACTGTCAAGTGAAGGGGAAAGGCAGTGGGCACAATTTGGGCAATGACACAGCGATACTGTGTACCTCCAAATATTGCTAGATGCTGAGTCAGAACCAGAGACTCTCAAGAAATAAGGCAAGCCAGTCGAATTACCTCTGCCTCAGTTTCTCTTTTCTGTAGAGTTTTTGGCCTCCAAAACCTGGTGATTACTCAATGTGTTGGATGTGGTGACTGAAAATAGAGTCTGACATTTCCAGACATCTGTTCAGCTCAGCTCAGCACTCGCATTGCTCCAGCATGGTCATAGCTGGTTTATGAATTCTCCTCTCAGGCCCCACGCTGCTGAATTCTTATGATCCGGGAATCACTGTAACTAAACGAGTTCTCAGTGCAAACAAGGGGGAATGAAGAAAGGCTTCTAATTATAACGCGACTCCCATAAGAAATCTTTCGCCTCTCGGTCAAGCAGAGACCCCAAGAAAATATCGTCTATGAATCAAGAGGCAGGCCCTCAAGGGACCCCCAGACTTGCTGGTGCCTTGGTGTCTTTTCAATGATTTGTTCTTAAAACGGTCACGTCAGTGTTTGTAGCTTTGTTTACTTCTCCTGTTTTCAGCTCAACAGTTCAAGAGGGTTGGTGTCAAGGAGTGACTTGAAGGATTAAGAGTTCACAAATATTTTTCTAATATTATTGATATTTTTATACCCTTGGTCAGAGACAGAAAGGAATAAAAAGTAAAAGTGCTGGTATCTTTTTAGGGGAAAGTAAACCAAGTAAACCTCACAACATTCAATGGGTGGAATAGTTTAGTGGAATTAAAAATGTGTTTGTTGTATGTGTAAGCACAGATACACATAGGTTCCTATGGATATATATGGGCGTGCGTATGAGGACCAGAGGTCGATGCTGGATATTTTCCTCAGTTTGCTCACTTTAATTTTTGAAACAGTCTTTCAGTGAAACATTCTCTCAGTGAACCCATTAGTCTTGACCTCTAGCCAGTGAGCTCCAAGAATACATATCTGCCTCCCGCATGCTTACCTGTGCCTCTCTCTCTCTCTCTCTCTCTCTCTCTCTCTCTCTCTCTCTCTCTCACACACACACACACACACACACACACACACACACACACACACACACACACATACTTGCACCTGGCTTTTTATGTGGGTACTGGGGATCAAATTCATGTCTTTGGCCTTACTTAGAACATCTTTTTCTCCCACTGGGCTCCCAAAGTGTTGTTTTTTTTTTTTAATGGAAAATATGGGCCACAGGAAGAGTGCAGCAAATTGGCCATGGAGGTGGGGGGTGGGGGGACAAAGATTGATTTAGGCTGATTTGTCTCTAGGACCTTGGAGATAGAATGATCCTGACATCTCCCTTTAAGCCTGTTGCTGTACAATGCTGTACTCTTTACCCTGTTTCCTCTAGTGGATGATGCTTAATGTCTACATCTAGCTCTGAATTTAAAGGCAGAATGAAGCCCTGGAAAGTTCTGGTGCCAAGGCTATTTTGTAGCACTGTTAGTGTTCTGTAAATCACAATTCTCCACTCCTGGGGGCTCCTTCCCAGAAACTGTCAGAGGCAACTCTTCGTTTATGAGAAGTCTCTTGGTGCTTTAGACTCATGGGGATAAAATTAAGTCAAAGAGCATTCCCTAAAAATGGCAGGATAATTAAAGGGGCCGTGCAGTGTCCCTCCATTTAAATTGCATCAAAGACTCTGAATTGAGGCAAGGAAGATTGTGAGGGCTGTTTTCTTGCTGAGTGATTCTCAGGTACTGTAGGCACATTGGCTAATTAGGTCATGGACAACTGGAGACCTTGCCATTTCTTCTGTGCATGCTCAAAAATGACACAGGGGAGTCAACAGTTCCCAAGACGGAGCCTAAAATCTGTGGAATACCATAACTCTGATGCTTGGTTAGATCGGTTACTTTTCCTGTTGCGATGACAAAAGATCCAACAAAAGTCTAAAGAGAGAAAGGGTGTGTTTTATGTTGCAGTTCCAGGGGAAACTAGGGATGTTGTGGAAGCAGAAGCTGGTCCCACTGCACCCGTGGTCAGCGAGCAGAAAGAAAGATGGCGGCGGCGGCGGGGTTGGGGGTGGGGGTGGGGATGCTCGTGCTCAGGCCAATGTTTCCTTTTATCCAGCCCATGTGACATTGCCACCCACATTGAGTTTTCCCATTTCAATTAAACCAATGTGGATAGCCTTTACAAGCACACCCAAGCGCTACCCTAATCTGCATAACTCCTCATAGATGTGATATCGACGTGGAGCTTTGTCTTCTCGGTGACGGAAGAGAGTGAGTGTAGTCTCTAGAGACTTACAGAATAGCAGGAAAAGTAGTTCAGCCTATGAGCTTACTGAGCAGAAAGGGTGCAGTAAGGAGACTTTGCAATCCATAAAACCAGAACTGTAGGAACTTTCTGGTCCAGAGGTCTCGGGCCTTTTCCAAAGCTGCCAGGAAGGCCTGACACATGTTATACACAGTATCAACTCATTCTTTCTTTTCTCACACTGAAACTCATGTTTTTTAATCATTCAGTCTTCACTTTTGACCTCATTAACATCTCATTCATCTTAGAACTCTAAATGGGCATTTTATCAGGTGGACGGCATCCACATGTGCATGTATCACCCCCAATAAGTTTGCTGTTGATATTTATCAGATGAACTTGTCTCTAGTTCATAATCACCTGCAGTCTCCCTTCCTCCACCTATACTGGGCAAGCCCAGCCATGCTGGTCTTCAACCTTCTTGCAGTCACCTACTTGGCCCTCCCACTCAGCCCGGAAAAGGCCCAGTTATTGTCACCTAATGTCTTTATTCTGTTTATACATTGACTTAACACGTTGGCACTGGAAAATAAGTATCTTTCATATGCATTATAATATATGCAGGAGCATCACACAATGCTAAGTGTTTGACGAATGAAATTTTAAACATTCATACAAAGTAAATAACACCTGAGTTGCATTCTTGATGTTTCAGAAATAGATATTTTATGTACCACAACTCATTCCTTCTATTTGCCTACATTTAATTCCTATTTATTTAATTCTTACAAACTGTATCACAACATACAAGATCTCCTTTCCAGTTAAATGTCAATCGTTTTCACATACCTTGCCTCCACTGATGGTACGTTACTGATTTTATGCATTTTAATGCTTGTAAAGATTTAATCAAGGGTAGAGATGTGTGTGGGCTATTCTGACGGAATTTGTCTAGTTTTTCCAAGTTGCTATAAAACTCTTTCCTTCTGCTCTAGATTAGTCTTAGACCAGCCTCTAATATTTCAGAAGTCAAAAAAGAAGCCTCTCTGGTTATGTTTCTGGAGGCTCCTTGATCTTGGAACATTTGTGACTGTGGCCCATTGTCTTGTTACTAGGACAGTGGTTCTCATCCTTCCTAATGCTGTGTGACATTTTAGCATTGTTTCTGATGTTGTGATGACACTAAACATAAAATTATTATCACTGCTACTTTAGAACTATCATTGTGCTACTGTTGTGAATCATCATGTAAGTGATTTTGGAAACAGAGTTTTGCCAAATGGGGTCATGACCCCTAGGTTGCGAAAGACTTGTCTAGGACATTTAGGAGTAATGTTTGGGATTTCTGCTGTCCTAAGCCCTTTGGCCTTTCTTGCAATTTGGCACCTGCCTGAGCATTAAAGATTTGTGGCTATTTGTGCTGCCCTGGGGCCTTTAAGTGTTGATTCTGATACAGCATTTCAGCCTCAGCATCTTGCTTGACTCGATAGAGGTCCTCAACCTATGGTCATGATCCCTAGGGAGTCAAATGACCTGTTCACAGTGATCAACTAAGGCCATTGGGGAACTCAAATATTTATATTATGATTATGCTTGAGTGTCACTGCAACATGAGGAACTATATCAAAGGGTTGCAGCATTAAGAAGGTTAAAAAAAAAACAGTTCTATAGGGTTCCAAGGGGTTGACATGCCAACCATGGACATATTACATGATTCAAGGCCATGCTGATGTCAGTGGTCCCATGCTCCTGCCCAGAGCCAGATCTGGGTCCGTGATCCTACTGCAACTAGGGACAATGTTGATGTCTGTGGCCCATGTTACCACAGAATGCCAAGTAGACATCCAAGGCCCATGTTATTGCCTAAGGCCATGTTGATCTTCTGTGGCCTTGATGTTGCCAAAGCCATTTCAGTGTCTGTGGTCTGTCCTGACATTGGGGACTTCTTAGGCCCATGGACTGTGTTGATGCCAAAGTCCGTCCATGTGGAAGCCTGTGATCCATGCTCCTGCTCACTGTAAACAGCGAGGAAGAGATTTTTGCAGTGGTATCAATGACTGAAGACTAAGAAAGTTAAGAAAGAGGACATAGAAGGCTTCTGTGAAAAATCCTATACCCCTGCCCCCACTCCCCCCAAATAATGGTGTAGACAGAAAATCATCAAAGAGAACTCTTTAAAATTGAGTTAAGGATGTTGAAGTTAGTTCCCTATGATGGTTTGTATAAGCTTGGCCCAGGGAGTGGCACTATTAGAAGTTATGGCCCTCTTAGAGTAGGTGTGGCTTTGTTGGAGTAGGTGTGTCACTGTGGGTGTGGGCTTTAAGACCTTTATCTTAGCTGCCCCGAAGTCAGTATTCTGCTAGCAGCCTTCAGATGAAGAAGTAGAACTCTCAGCTCCTCCCATATCATGCCTTCCTGGATGCTACCAGGCCCCCACCTTGATGATAATGGACTGAACCTCTGAACCTGTAAGCCAACCCCAATTAAATATTGTTCTTTAAAGGGTTGCCTTGGTCATGGTGTCTCTTCACAGCAGTAAAACTCAAACTAAGACACTCTCCATAGCTGACTGCTTCCAGCAGGGTGTGGAAGGGGAAAGACTTAAGTTTTCTTTAAGGGTGTGGCCACTGGGTATTTGATCATGCTCCAGGGAGAATATGGGAAGCACAAATTGGACTTAGTGTTTGTTTGGGGTTTTTTTGTTTGCTTGCTTTTCCTCTGGGGAAGTCATAAATGCAGACACTTGAGGTAGCTGGTCTCATTGCTTTTATGGTCAGAGAACAGGAGGAGAGAGAAGGGGGGGGCATTATCTGCACATGCCAAGCGTCATTTTGTGAAAAGGTTGACAGGAAATGAAAAGGCATATAAGATGGGAATTTGGGTAAGCCTTAGCTGAGGTCATTATCTCAGAGTGAATATTCTCTTGAAAATGAAAATGTAACTCTCAATGGCTGTAAATCCCTAAAACACAGAGATCCCTGTGTTACATATTTTATGACACTTCGGGTCTTGTAAGCAGAGACCACCAAAGTGAAACACTAACATCTTGTAGAGTGAAATAATGGACGGTGAAAGGGTTGGACATGCAGCTTAGTTTGTAGAATGCTTGTCTCCCATGCACAGTACCCTGGGTTTGTTTCCCAGTACAGCATAAAACCGGGAGCGGTGGCATATGCCTGCAGAGGAGGGTCACAAGTTCCCAGTCATCCTGGTATTGAGTCCAAGGCCAGACTGGGTTACAGGAGACTTTGTCTCCCAAAGTGGGGGAGGGAGAGACAATGGATGACTGGATTTAATACCATCGCCATGGACATTGTGGTTCTATGTGTCTTCCAAGCTTATCAAGATACACCATCGGGGCTGTAAAAACAGTTTTGGCAAAACTAAATTGTCTGCTTCTCAAGAACCCGGACTACCATGCACACACAACAACCGACCGAAAACAGATTAGAGAAATGCTCTGTCACAAATAAAAGCATTATAATAAAAAAAAAAAAAAAGTAGACCGTTCTGTAAGGTTCACACAGACATTTAAAAAGATTTATGCCTTCGGTTGTCGGAGCATTTTGATACTTCCCAGTGGCATTTTATGTAAAAACTGAACTTTAAGAGAATTTTATAATTCATTCTAAACTTAATTCCATGCCTTTATTATTAACTGAGGAAACGCGCAACCGTGATAAAATAGCCGGCTAACAGTAGCTGCCCGCCCGGGGATTACAAGAACTCTATTGTATTATACAGTGTTCTTTTGCATATTTCATTTACTCGGGAGGAAGATATTCTAATTTGTAATTTCCATATGGCCAAGTTATTGCGTGCTCCCCAGTGATGGCTCTCAGTATTTGTTTAGAATCTGTCAATTTCTGCACAATTTAATAAGAACTTTGGACTTCCCAAACAGCGCCGCCAAATCTCAGGTGGCTGCGTTTCAAGTGAAAATGGAGAAGACCGTAGGTCTCCCTCAAGACTACAAGCCCAGCGCTGCTATCCATTCAGCCATTTCCCTTCTCCCTGCCTCCATGTGCAACTGTTTGGTTTCATCCTGTCACAACACAATTTTCCAGAGCACGATCTTCAGTACTATTTTAACGCTGAAGTGGTACGTGCGGGAGATGCAGGTGTGACGAGTTTGCCGACTGCTATAAATCGCATTTGCGAATTGATGTGGCGATTAAATGAGGCAACTTTCGAGGGCTCGGTGCGATTTCCAGGACATTTAATGTGCCGGCTGCGTCAAACAGTCTTCAAAAAATTATTAAGTTGAAGAGATTCTATTTGGATATTGTTTGCACCTGACAGTGTGCTCGGCTCCCTCCCGGCCCCATACTCCTACTTCTACATCAGACCATTGGATTCTGCTTTGCCTCATTGAGTGGTTCCTCAAACGGGATTTGCAACTAGCTCTCAAGCCCAGGCACGCCACGCCACTCAGGAAAGTCCGTTTAATTCCACCCAGTCGGAAAGTATTCATGGAATGACTCTTCGTTATTTTGTCTTTTTTTTTCCCCCCGGAGCTGAGGACCGAACCCAGGGCCTTGCGCTTGCCAGGCAAGCGCTCTACCACTGAGCTAAATCCCCAACCCCTGGAATGAATGACTCTTCGGACCTGGGCTATAAATATTCTTTTCTGAAATGGTCTGAGCTGCTGCTTTCTTGATCCCTTTAAGGGTTTGTTTTCAACGCTTCTCTTTAGCCCACCCCAGAGAACACGGATTAAAGGGTTGCTAGATCTTATCTTTTTTTCTTTTTACAGTTCATTTTTCTTACCCATTAGAGTTGTTATTGACCAATTTTCATGTGATCAAAACTGCGCCGAGGAGCTAATATATGAAGTCAATCATAATAATGATAGTGGAAATTTAGAAATTTCAAAATGATCCGTGCGTTCACAGCATAGCCCTTCAGGAATGTGCTTAAAGAGGCAATATACCAGGGAGGCCAACCATACTGAACTCTGCGGTTAGACTCAAGCTTCTGCCCTGCAGTTACTAGCTGATCTCTGTGAACTATTCATTCACGGTGGCAGTTTACACATCTGAAGGTGGCGGTGATACAGAATGCCACAAAAGGCTGTTGGAGGATTAAATGAAATAATCCCTGTCTTTAAATTAAGGTGAGCTGGAAAATCCAGGGTCCTCCAGTCTTAGATGGGTTATTAAGCTAAAAGCCGGATCCAGATCCGAGCTGACTCTGACCCAGAGGCTTCCATTTCTGAAAAGATCTCCCCTCTAGCCAGGGAGTTTCTATGGTTTCCTGCTTGCATAGACGTTCTCAGACCTCCAGAATGGTAAGAATAGCCTAGTAAGAGCACCAGCGGAAGGGGAAGCCCTTGGTCCTGCCAAGACTGAACCCCCAGTGAACATGATTGTTGGGGGGAGGGTGGTAATGGGGGGAGGATTGGGAGGGGAAGCCCATATAGAAGGGGAGGGGGAGGGACTAGGGTGATGTTGGCCCGGAAACCGGAAAGGGGATTAACAACTGAAATGTAAATAAGAAATACTCAAGTTAATAAAGATTAAAAAAAGAAAAAAAAGAATGTATTGCTTTTCCAGCCGAGGTCTCCCTCTCCTTAAACACTGGCTAGAGCACAGACAGTCCACATTTACTGAATATTAATATTTTCTGGTAGAGGCACTAAGGGCTATCATATTAAGAACAAAAGGACTGGAGAGTTGACTCAGCAGTTAAGAGCATAGGCTGCTTTCCCACAGGGCCTAGGGTTCAATTCCCAGCACCTACACAGCCGTTTGTAACTGTCTGTAACTCCAGACCCAGGAGATCTGCCCACTTCTAGCATCTGGCTACCAGGCACCTGCTTGATGAACAGACACACACATAAAAGTAGATAAATAATTGACTTAAAAAATTGTTATATGAAGCAAGTTTTCCTTGCAAGTTTAAAGTCTGTTTTGGCTTCATGTGTTTCTATGGTTGGTGGGCAAAGAGTATTTTTATCCAAATCAGCTGCCCTATTTATAAATGGGCTGAGCGGCTCATTGCTGATTTCTCCCTTCTGCTCTTCCTCTCAGCGTGTGAGGGTTTTACTCTTGCTTTTTCCTTATTTGTCTTTATGTTCGGGGGTCGGGGTGGGAGTGGGGGTGGGGGGACAGGGACTGCAGCCTGTGCCTGATTTTTTTTTTTTAATGTCGTCTTGCTTATGGCCTTGGAGTACAACTTCAGTGTCTGATTCTTCTGGTTACAGGCACAGAACACAATTCAGAGGGAGGGTTGTGGTCATGACTGGAGGCTGTCACTCAAAGTCAGACCATAATAAACACCAAGAATCTGTCATGATACCAGTTCTTTGAAAGCAGCTCCACACACGGCACCCACCTTTCTTTCTGTCAATGTTTTCTAGAAGCTGAGCAAGCCATTTTGTTATGAGACGGTTCATTTTGAGAGCATCCGGTAGACGTTAGTGATGTCATTATTTTAGACTAGAAATAGGTTGTGCTAACTTTAGTGACTGTCACCCAGGACAGACTAATGACTCAGTTAAACTCAATGAAGCGAAAATATTTCTACACCAAAGGATCTCAACTTTTGGAGACGAGTTCTAATCCTAGTTTTCTTCCTTATAGTTTACATTATATATGTTATAAGGTCTGGGGAGAAGGAAGAAAACAGTAAAGGACAAGAAAATGAAGTCAGGAAGAGAGCTGTACTTTAAAAAGGGCCAATTCTCTGAGCAAAGCCTTACGCAGGGTGGTACCAGGCACGGGTAAATACTTGTTGGAGTTCAGGCACATTATTAGCATGCATTTTACCCCATTTCTCTGGAGTTGGACAAACAATGACTTGCAATGACTTGGACTTAAATAAATCCTTGTGAAAAGATTTCATTGTCACTCGGTCACTCAGGTTTCCCAGCATCACTGGCTGCCAGTTTCTTTTTGGAGTTAAGGATACTCCTTTTTTTGGTGACTTTTTTTTTTTGATACTTTTATTTTCTTGCACATTTTATGTATTTACATTACCCACCCTCCCAACCTCCTCCTGAACTGGGGGAGGCATTACCTACACTGGGGAAACGGGCCTTCACAGGATCAATGGCTTTTCCTCCAACTGATGCTGGACAGTACCATCCTCTGCCACATATGTGGCTGGAATCATGGGTCCCTCCATGTGTACTTATTGGTTGGTATGGTTTAATCCCTGGGAGCTCTGGTGGGGTTTGGTTGGTTGATATTGTTGTTTTTCCTATGGTGTTGCAAACACCTTCCACTCCTTCAATCTTTTCTCTAACTCCTCCATTGGGGTCCCCTTGTTCAGTCCAATGGTTAGCTGCAACCGTCCTCATCTGTGTCAGTAGGGCTCTGGCAGAGCCTCTCAGGAGACACCCATATCTGGCTCCTGTCAGCAAGCACTTCTTGGCATCAGCAATAGTGACTGGGTTTTATGGCTGCATGTGGGATGGATCTCTAGGTGGGGCAGTCTCTGGATGGCCTTTTCTTCAGTTCCTGCTCCACTCTTTGTCCTTGTATTTTCTCCATGAGTATTTTGTTCTCCCTTCTAAGAAGGAATAAAGCATCACATTTTGGTCTTCCTTCTTCTTGGGCTTCATATAATCTGTGAATTTTTTTTTCTTAGGTATTCCAAGTTTTGGGGCTAATATTGACTTATCAGTGTGTTCATACCATTTGTGTTCTTTTGTGACTGGGTTACCTCACTCAGGATAATATTTTCTAGTCCCATCCATTTGTGTAAGAATTTCAAGTAGTCACTGTTTTTAATAGCTAAGTAGTATTCCATTGTATAAATGTACCACATTTTCTGTATCCATTCCTCTGTTGAAGGGCATCTGGGTTCTTTCCAGCTTCTGGTTATTATAAATAAGGCTGCTATGAACATAGTGGAGCATGTGTCCTTGTTATATGTTTGAGCATCTGTTGGGTATATGCCCAGGAGAGGTATAACTGGGTCCTCAGGTAGTGCAATGACTAATGTTCTGAGGAACCACCAGACTGATTTCCAGAGTGGTTGTACTAGTTTGCAATCCCACCAACAATGGTGGAGTGTTCCTCTTTCTCCACATCCTCGCCAGCATCTACTGTTACCTGAGTTTTTGATCTTAACCATTCTGACTGGTGTGAGGTGGAATCTCAGGGTTGTTTTGATTTACATTTTCCCTGATGACTAAAGATGTTGAACATTTCTTTAGGTGCTTCTCAGCTATTCGACATTCCTCAGCTGAGAATTCTTTGTTTAGCTCTGTACCCCATTTTTAATAGGATTATTTGAATCTCTGGAGTCTAATTTCTTGAGTTCTTTTTGTATATTGGATATTAGCCCTCTATTGGATGTAGGATTGGTAAAGATCTCTTCCTAATCTGTTGGTTGCCATTTTGTTCTAATGACAGAATTCTTTGACTTACAGAAGCTTTGCAATACTGTGAGGTTCCATTTGTCAATTCTTGATCTTAGAGTATAAGCCATTGGTGTTCTGTTCAGGAAATTTTCCCCAGTGCCCATGTGTTCCAGATGCTTCCCTACTTTTTCTTCTATTAGTTTGAGGGTATCTGGTTTTATGTGGAGGTCCTTGATCCACTTGGACTTGAGCTTTGTACAGGGCAATAAGAATGGATTGATTTGCATTCTTGTACATGCTAACCGCCAGTTGAACCAGCACCATTTGTTGAAAATGCAATCTTTTTTCCACTGTATGGCTTTAGCTCCTTTGTCAAAGATAAAGTGATTATGGGTGTGGGTTCATTTCTGGGTCTTCAATTCTATTCCATTGAACTACCTGCCTGTTTCTGTACCAATATCATACAGTTTTTAATCATGTTTGCTCTGTAAAACAGCTTGAGGTCAGAAATGGCGATTACCTCAGAAGTTCTTTTATTGTTGAGAATCGTTTTTGCTATCCTGGATCTTTCTGTTTTTCCAAATGAATCTGGAAATTGCTCTTTCTAATTCTATGAAGAATTGAGTTGGAATTTTGATGGGGATTGCATTGAATCTGTAGGTTGCTTTTGCAAGATGGTCATTTTTACTATATTAATCCTGCCGACCCATGAGCATGGAAGATCTTTCCATCTTCTGAGGTCTTCAGTTTCTTTCTTCAGAGACTTGAAGTTTTTGTCATACAGATCTTTCACTTGCTTGGTTAGGGTCACACCAAGGTATTCCATATTATTTGTGGCTATTTTGAAAGGCATTATTTCCCTAAATTTTTTTCTAAGCCTATTTATCCTTTGAGTAGAGGAAGGCTACTGATTTGTTTAAGTTAATTTTATATCCAGCCACTTTGCAGAAGTTGTTTATCAGGCTTAGTATTTCTCTGGTGGAACTTTTGGGGTCACTTAAGTATACTATCATATCATCTACAAATAATGATAGTTTGACTTCTTCCTTTCCATTTTGTATTTCTTTGACTTCTTTTTGTTGTCTAATTGCTCTGGCTAGGACTTTAAGTACCACATTGAATAGGTAGGGAGAGAGTGGGCAGCCCTGTCTAGTCCCTGATTTTAGTGTAATTGCTTCAAGTTTCTCTCCATTTAGTTTGATGTTGTCTACTGCTTTGCTGTGTATTGCTTTTACTATGTTTAGGTATGGGCCTTGAATTCCTGATCTTTCCAAGACTTGTATCTTGAAGGGGTGTTGAATTTTGTTAAATGTTTTCTCAGCATCTAATGAAATGATCATGGTCTTTTTCCTTGAGTTTGTTTATGTAATGGATTATGTTGATGGATTTCTGTATATTGAACCATCCCTGGGATGAAGCCTACTTGATCATGGTGAATGATCATTTTGATGTGTTCTCGGATTTGGTTTGCGAGAATTTTATTAAGTATTTTTGCATTGATATTCATAAGGGAAAATGATCTGAAGTTCTCTTTCTTTGTATTGTCTTTGTGTGGTTTAGGTATAAATGTAATTGTGGCTTTAAAGAACAATTTGGGTAACGTTCCTTCTGTTTCTATTTTGCGGAGTAGGTTGAAGAGTATAGGTATTAGGTTTTCTTTGAATGTCTGATAGAATTCTGCACTAAACCCATCTGGTCCTGGGCTTTTTTTTGGTTGGGAAACTTTTAATAACTGCTTTGAGTTAGGGGACTGTCTAGATGGTTTATCTGATCCTGATAACATTGGTACCTGGTATCTTTCTAGAAAATTGTCCACTTCTTCCAGATTTTCCAGTTTTGTTGAATATAGACTTTGGTAGTACAATCTGATGATTTTTTTAATTTCCTTGGTTTCTGTTGTTAAGTCTCTTTTTTCATTTTTGTTTTTGTTTATTTGGATCCTGTTAGTATCCCTCTGGTTAGTCTGTCTAAGGGTTTATCTATCTTGTTGATTTTCTGAAAGAACCAGCTCCTGGTTTTGTTGATTTTTTTTTTGTACAGTTTTGTTGTTGTTGTTGTTGTTTCTACTTGGTTGATTTTGGCTCTGAGTTTGATTGTTTCCTGCTGTCTACTCCTCTTGGGTGCATTTGCTTCTTTTTGTTCTACCCCTTAACAGCTTTCAAGTGTGCTGTTAAGCTGTTAGTGTATGCTCTCTCAAATTTTTTGGAGGCACTCAGAGCTATGAGTTTTCCTATTACCACTGCTTTCAATGTATCCCATAAGTTTAGGTGTGTTGGGCCTTCATTTTCATTCAATTCTAAAATGTCTTTAATTTCATTCTTTACTTATTCCTTGACCAGGTTGTCATTGAGTAGATGGTTGTTTGGTTTCCATGTGTATGTGGGCTTTCTGTTGTTTTTGTTGTTATTGAAGACCAGCCTTAGTCCATAGTGATCTGAGAGAATATATAGGATTATTTCAATCTCCTTGAATATTGAGGCCTGGAATGGTCCCAAGAAATAAGCTGGAGTAGCCATTCCAATAGCAAATAAAATCAACTTTCAAGCAAAAGTTATCAAAAAAGATAAGGAAGGATACTTTATACTCACCAAAGGAAACATCTACCAAGATGAACTCTCAATTCTGAACATTTATTCTCCAAATGCAAGGGCACCCACATTCATAAAAGAAACTTTACTAAAGCTCAAAGCACACATTGCACCTCACACAGTAATAGTGGGAGACTTCAACATCTCACTCTCAGCAGTGGACAGGTCATGGAAACAGAAACTAAACAGAGACACAGAGAAACTAACAAGTTATGAAACAAATGGATTTAACAGACATCTATAGAACATTTCATCTTAAAACAAAAGAATCTACCTTCTTCTTAGCACCTCATGGTACCTTCTCAAAAAAAAATTCTCATTTAAAAAAAAATAAATAAATAAACACATCATTATTGCCGGGGTGACCATGCTACCAGAGGATCCACAAAAGCACCCACGTTAGCTTCTTTCCCGAGGGTCACTCTCCATAAAAGGATGACTTAGTTTCCCAGGAGTGTTTCTCATCAAGTAACATAGAAGGGTGTCGAGTTCCATGTGGCATGTGGTGACTCACTTGCTGAAATGGAGTTAGCACTGCCAATTTGACTTGTGTGGCATGTGACAGGGTGACGATTTTAGACTGTCACTCCAAGTGTCAACAAGTATTCACTGTCAACCTACCTGTTTATTGAACTAAGATTATATAGTCCAAGCAGTTGGGATACACTGGAAATAGGGGCCCATGGGCACGATCCAGGGTTCTCTAGAGGAAGCAGTCAGTAGAATGAATATGTGTTGTGAAATGGGATGCATTAGTGCAGCTTACATGAGAAGGACTGGGTAGTTCAACAAGGGGCAGTGCATGCTGGAGAAGTTGAGAACCCAGCAAATACGCAGTCTACAAAGATGGAAGCTTCGACATTTTCAAAGGGGTGCTGAGGGCTTAGACAACTCCTGGGAAGGTGGAAGGTAAATGAGTACTGACTTTCCTTTGGGCCTCATGATGTATGAACTGCTGTAGGGTAGAGCGTCTTCCTGGTGCAGCATCTTCCTGGTGCAGCACCTTCCTGGCGCAGCACCTTCCTGGCGCAGCATCCTCCTGGCGCAGCATCCTCCTGGCGCAGCATCCTCCTGGCGCTGCATCCTCCTGGCGCTGCATCCTCCTGGCGCAGCATCTTCCTGGTGGAGCATCTTCCTGGTGGAGCATCTTCCTGGTGGAACATCTTCCTTCAACTGATCCTTCTTGGAAATGTTTTCGCAATGGGCCCACAGGATGTTTCTTAGCTGATTCTAGACCAAATCAATATTAACCTTAGTGTGCCAAGAGCTAAGAAGACAGACTCTCCTACCTCTTCTGGACGTAGTTCTATGACTTCTATGAAGAAACAGTTTGTTCCTAAAGTATAATAAAGTAGAAAAGAAGAACTTTTACATACTGACTCATTCAGTGATTTACTTAAAGCATTGCTTGCATCTCCTATTTGCTAAGCACACGTTCTCTTGCCACCTGAAAGAGAATGACCTGGAGGAATGACTTGTAGCAAAGAGCCGTTGCCCTTGACAACCTGCCAGGAAAGCATCTGTAAACTCTTGCTTGCTTGCCTTTCCCACCTTGTGGCTTTAGAGTACAAATTGAGAAACTGGACCTGGGATGGAAGCCTTTCAGGAGCTGCCCTAGCTTTGGTCCTTTGTGACGTCTCCCCTTCCACTCCCCTTGCTCCTGTTTATTCCAGAAAGATCCCCTAACAATCTATTTGTTCTGCATTGTTTGTATCAAGTTCCTCCATGCTTCTCAAGGTTTGGATGCTGCTGCTTTTTAACATTAGTCATTTAATGGTCACAGGGGATGAAACATGACCTTGGAGAGAAAGGCACCCAGCTTGTTCAGACCTCATTACATCTATAAAAGAGAAGTGGGAACATATGCCGAAATGTGCAGCCTGGCATTCTGTGACAGAGGATTGTGGGTTCAAAGATACGATGACACCTAGAACTGGTTCTCATGGGGCTTCTTATATCATATGTGAGTCATTGTAAACAAGTAAGAAAGACCATGCAGTGCGTAGCTCAGACATAGCAAGATGAGCAATGCCAACCCGGATGGCGTGGTCTTGGCACACAGATAACGCCATTCCTGACATAGCATAAGGATGGGAAAGCCGATAAGTAGAGGCGGATGTTAAAGTTTCTTTGCAGCTTCCACAAATACAGCTAGGATCTAGAGTTGGGGTTTAATTGACCAGGTGCTTGAAAGGCAAGCAGGAGGGTGTGAATTTGACCCTCAGAATCCACATGAAAACATGGATGTGATCACACTTGCAATCCCAGTGCTGAGAGGGATGCAGATGGGTCCCCAGGGCTTCCTGGCCACCAACCTAGCCTACTTAACCTGTTCCAGGTCAGTGAGATCCTGTTTAAAATGCAAGGTGAACAGTCCCTGAGAAACACCACCTGGGATTGGCCCCTTGCCTATGCCTGAACATGTGTGTGTAGTTATTACTTATTAACCACACTTTAAAAATACAAATACATTTTCTATCTCAGCAGACTGTAAATGATAGTTATAACTTTTAAATTCAAGAGTAAAGGTGACATTTTTTAATGTTCTTAGGCTCTTGAGTACAAATATCAATGTTAGGATAGATGGTAGAGTGCTTTATCTAAATTGACAAGATTGATGGACTGGCTGTTAAGTGTATCTTCTACTTTAGAAATTACATAATTGGAGTAATTGTACTTGATTTATATCTGAGAGAAAAGAGTCTTTTCATTGGACAAAAGGAGAGCTCGTTGTGGACTGCCCTGGTGTTGTTTGTATTTTGATGCTAATTGTTTCCTCAAGAGGAGAAGATCACATACTCAGGTGATTTCATTTGAAACTTTTCCCCATTTTAACTGGTCGAATAAATGTTAGAGCCTGTGACTAGACAGTAGAAGGGAACGGTGAGACTGAAAGTTTTAGAGAAGGAGAGAGAAGGAGGAGGAGCTAGGAGATGGAGGAAGGTGGAGGAAGACAGAGGAAAGGAGGAAGTGGAAGGAAGACAGAGTAAAACCAAGTGGCCTGGAGAAGCCACAAGTAGCAAGGGAGATCATGCTGGAGAATAGAGCAGTGTAGTGGTGATTCTGCCAGATCGAGGCGTGCAGCTTATAAATATTTTGACTGAGTTGTGTGTTTTTTGCACGGATTTATTGGGCTTGGAGATTTACTGCAACATGCATACATTTGTTTCTCACACAGAAGGGATGATACTGTAATGCTACTATATGATACTCTGCCCCAATCTCCACAGTGATACCTCATTAATGCAGCTAAATTCAATAAAGGAAAGTTAACCCTTGTTAATAGATGCAGTTTCACCATGTTGGTTTTCATTTAAACATTTTCTCTGTTTTCAACAATGCTTCTGTCACCCTCCATCAACATGCCTTGTATACACACATGTGAACTTTCAACTCTTGAATTTGTTTTTGGCTTAATATCTATAGGTACAAGAAAGCTTGAAGTAGCAGAATGGACGTCATTTTAAAATACTCTTAGTCCAGTATTTAAGACTTTTAAAGTTTCCTGGTAAACATTTAACCAAAAAATGTAAACGTTAACACTGTCTAACAAGCAATAGCTTAATAGTCTCATCCTTGTGTACATGTGTGAACACGTGTGTTCGTGTGTGAGTATCTGCAAGGTGGTTTCTTTTTGGTGCTCTTTCCTGCTTCCTGCTTCAGGCTGGCTCCTAAACTTCACCGTGATTACTGACCTGCACTATCATGCCCAGGTTTTTTTGTGAGGTCCGGGGATTTGAACTCAAGTCCTAACACTTGCCAAGCAAGCACTTTTTGCCCACTAAGGCATCTCTGCAGTCAGTCGCCTCATCTAACAGGTTCATAGTCTCATCAATGGGCCTTGTGCACTGGGATTCTCTTTATATTGTTTCTCTGTCAACACAAGAAATATAAAAATTGTAGCTACTTAGTTTGCATTTTTTAAATTAAAATTTATTTTGTTTCCTGAATATTAATATTTTTTCTTCCCTGAATTTCCTAATCATGCATTTTATGGAGCTTTTTAATTTGCCCTGGGGAGTTCATGGTTTTACATCCTAAGAATGACTTTTGAATTCCAGCAAGGCCTACAGACAAAGGTACTTGACAGGCTGAGAGTGGAGGACCACTTGAACCCAGTAGTTTGAGGCAGACCTGGACAACTTAGAGTAAGTTGTTCTAAAGTGAAGGAGAGACATTAATAGTTAATTTTGTTTATTAATTTTTGTGCTGGTTGGACTTTGCACTTGATACAAGCTTGAGTCATCCGGGAGCCTCAACTGTGAAATTTTTCTCCATCAGATTGGCCTATGGGCTAGTCTTTGGGGGGACATATTCCTAATTGTTAATAGAAAAAGAAGGCCCAGCCCAGTGCAGGTGGTGCCACCCCTGACACCTTGGTCCTGGTTGTATTAGAAAGAAAGAAAGCTGAGCAAGTCTTGAAAAGCAAGGCAGTAAGCAGCACCTCTCATGGTCACTGCCTCTGTCCCATGAATGGTGAGCAGGGACCAGCACCAAGACCAATATTTCTTCCCCAATTTGCGTCTTGTCAGATATTTGGTTAGCATAAGAAGAGGAGAAACTAATACACAGGGAACCTCCAGGAGACTGATCCTAGCAGAGTCTCGCTGTCTCATAAAAGCTATCTGATTTATGATGCCAACATTATCAGTCATGTTCATTGTCAATGTTCCTGTAAAAGTATGTCAATAATTGCATGTGCGTGCACATCATGTGTGGCCTCTCTCTCTCTCTCTCTCTCTCTCTCTCTCTCTCACACACACACACACACACACACACACACACACACACACACACACACACACACAGTTTTGATTTTAGGGCAAGGGTTGCTTGACAGGCATTTGTCATTCTGTTGGCACTTTGCCACTCTGTCTGCCAGGTGCCTTCTCCGAAGTTTCTGCATTTATGGTAGCCATGAGCACAAGGTTATTATTCCTCCTAATGTGGTTAGCCCAGCCTGCCCTACTCAGGAGGTCCCAAAACATACCCTGCTTGGAAGGTACAAGCTATCTTATGGTATCCTATGAACAAATGATTCTTGGGTTTATTCTGAGGCAGGTTGGCATTCCAATGCAGATTAAATGCTTTGTAAAACATTTTCATTTCAGCTTATGGGATGAAGTTCATTGGGCTGAGCTCATCCAAGTCAATTCAGGCCATTTACACATGAAGGTTGCCTGCTTTAAATGGGTCCAGTTGATAAGGGGTACATGAACCTCCATTCATACTATCTTTACTTTAAAAGGAAAGGATCAATTTGTTCATGTTGTGGTAAGTATTAGCATTGTTTGCAAGTTACATAGAACAAAACAGGCTTATTCCCACATTTACGCCATTCCAAGTGCCTCTCACAGCCACTGGAATTTACGAGAAAGCAAAGGGGACAATATGCGAACATTTTTTTTTTCAAAACATTTGCAAAAAAAATTGGAGGTTTTACTATGTGGGAGAGACATTTAGAAATGTCAGCTAGCTGAGTGTTTGGGGAATTGTAACTTAAATGGACACTGTGCCAATATAAATGTTCGTCTGGGCTTAAACAACTCATTTTAAAATAGCTCAAATATCACAAGAGTTATTGTCATTCTCAGAACAAGCCTTGGTGACACCTGCTGCTTGGTAACGTGGAGAGACTTTTAATGATGATAGCTTTGTGTGTTTAAACTTGGACACAGCTACACTGCGTAAACACACAAGACCAGCAGATGAACTCAGTAAGATATGTTTGAGCTATGAGAGAGACAGAGACAGACAGAGACAGAGACAGAGAGACCCAGGGAGACAGAAACAGAAAGAGAGACAGAGAGACAGAGGCCTAGGCAGACCGGAAATGGCACAGAAGACAAAAAAATGTCGGTTTCAGCATTGGGACTGAGAAGTAGCCCTGTAGCCCAGACAAAAGCGCTTCCTTTGACCGAATGCCACAGAACAGCCTTTGCAAAATGACTTTATTTTCAAAGTCTCCCACAACTGTGCTGGACTCTGGAGTTATAGGTAGAAGCCTGGTTCTGATGGTGGCAAGTGTTTCAGGAGACCTGGGGTGTGAGGAACCCCAACCATCTGTAATGAGATCAGATGCCCTCTTCTCGTGTGTCTGAAGACAGCTCAGTGTACTTACATATAATAAACAAATCTTTAAAATAATCTGAGTTTCAGACAGAGGAACCATCTTTCAGTAATTCACCAGAAGGACAAACACAAGGGGACGGGGAAGGAGGAGAGGCAATTGATGTGTGTGCTTAGGCCTTTATAAAAAGGTGGATTTGGTCCTTGAGTATATGGAGGGTATGTGAGACTGTGGATCCCAGGCAATGGGTACTGTTGCAGCAGCTGGGCTGGAAGGGTTTGTAGAGGTGAGACTGCAGAGCTGTGGACTGAGGACTTTTCTCATTAGCAGATGCTACCCATTGCTTTTGCTTTGAGCTCTTGACATTGGTGTATAAACTGTATCTGCTCCAGCTTTGCCTGCATGGGGGCAGGACTTTTTAACGTATTTATTCTTTTACAATATCATACACATATTGTCTTAGTTAGGGTTTTACTGCTGTGAACAAATACCGTGACCAATGCAAGTCTTGTCAAGGACAACATTTAATTGGGGCTGGCTTACAGGTTCTGAGATTCAGTCCATCATCATGAAGGTGGGAGCATGGCAGCATCCAGGCAGGCATGGTGCCCGAGGAGCTGAGAGTTCTACATCTTCATCTGAAGGCTGCTAGCAGAAGACTGGCTTCCAGGCAGCTAGGATGAGGGTCTTAAAGCCCACACCCACAGTGGCACGCCTACTCCAACAGGGCCACACCTACTCCAATAGGACCACACCTCCTAATAGTGCCATTCTCTCAGCCAAGCATATACAAGCCATCACACATATGGATAGATGTACTTTTATCATAGTCTCTCCTTTACCCTCTCAACCCCCTCCCCCTCCACAAAACCCTTTCTTCATCCTCAGTAAGTTCCTCTCCTATTTTCATGTCTTAAAAAAAAACATCCTGTATGAACCAATGAATTTAATCAGAGTTGCCTGCATGAACACAAATGGAGACTTCCTTC
Organism: Rattus rattus; assembly: GCF_011064425.1. Lineage (NCBI taxonomy): Eukaryota > Metazoa > Chordata > Mammalia > Rodentia > Muridae > Rattus > Rattus rattus. Next base: position 16,675,792 of record NC_046167.1, on the reverse strand, counting down.
AGAAAAGGAAACTTTCCAGTGCCTACATCACTGAGGAAGGTGACTGCCCCCTCCCCCACTGGCCATTGATTCTGTCCAATGAGAGACCCTGTTACTTGTGCACAGAAGAAGATGCACATGGCAACATTGTGTGAAACTCTGCAAATCTCAGAAAGCTCCACCAATGGAATAGATACACGAGCTCTATTGAGTTTATACTGTGGTGAAAGAAAATCAATGGATCAAATTGATGACTTAAAGGCATGGGAAAATGTCATATTTGTAATGCTGAGCAGAAGACATCAATTGCAGTCTAGTGTATAAGCAACATGATGAAATCACACTAACGAGTGTCTGGAAGAACCACAAAAGTAGAGTCCTTTATTAGCTTTATACGTTGAGAAGCAGCAATGTAAGAACCAGGCTTTGGGATCTGTAACACCCAAATCAGAGTAGCAGTTATCTCTGAAACACAAAAGGAGGGGATGAGGGAGACATAGTGAGCTTGACTGTACGAGATAAAAATATATAACTCTGAAGCAAAATGGTGCGTTCTTGAGAGGCTAGGAGAGCATGCCTGTGCGTTTGCTGCGCTGTGTTGGATCAGTCGTAGGCTTGTTTGAGCATTTGAAACAAGAGTACCAGCCAACGTTGTCCATATGACCCTAGCCAAAATAAATGGTTCACAAAATAAAACCAAAAACTCATGAATCTGGGAAATGGGAGGGTAGAAAGGAGGATGTTTCACAGGGGGGGGAGAGAGAGAGAGAGAGAGAGAGAGAGAGAGAGAGAGAGAGAGAGAGAGACAATAGAGAGAGAGACACAGAGACACAGAGACAGAAACAAAGAGGAAGAAAGAGACAGAGACAGACACACACACAGAGACAGAGAGAGACACAGAGACAGAGAGACAGAAACAAAGAGAGAGAAAGAGACAGACACAGACAGAGACACAGACACACACACACAGAGAGAGAGAGAGAGAGAGAGAGAGTCAGAGACAAGAGAGAGAGACACAGAGACACAGAGACAGAAACAAAGAGGAAGAAAGAAACAGAGACAGACACAGACACACAGAGAGAGAGAGAGACAGAGAGACAGAGACACAGAGACAAAGAGAGAGAGAGAGAGAGAGACACAGAGAGAGAGAGACACACACAGAGAGAGAGAGAGAGAGAGAGAGAGAGAGAGAGAGAGAGAGAGAGAGAGAGAGAGAGAGAGAGAGGAAGAAGTTGAGAGGGTGGAGCGGTTAAAACAAATCATACACTCACATGAGACTGTATATGAGTGTAGAATGTGAGACAAAGAATGAAATTAGTTGATCAAAGTAAAACACATTGAAGACGAAAGTGTTAATATTTAAGAATATTAATGCTGCCGCGCGGAGGATGGTCGCAGAATGCCAGTGAGTCTTTTAAATAGTATACATGACTTAATTTCAATATTGTATTCTAAATACAAATGCAAACATGATGAAATTATAATTGAACATAATGAGATAATGGGCAACTTAATGACACCTTTGCTTTCCAAATGGTCTACAATATAAACATACTGCTTTAATAATCAGAGACCACTTTAAAAATTTTCACCTCTAACCTAAGTCATAATTTGGAAAAGACTTGTATTATGAGTGCCCCAATTACAGGAGGCTGGTGAGTTTCCCAGGTCTGCTGCATTACGCCAGAATATTTGGTTATTGGTCGCCCAATGCTTGACTATGGTAATAGCTGCTTTTAAATGCATACATTCCATTTGAATTTCCTGGAAGAGAGGCCCCAAGGAAAAGCTTCTCGGTTGAGGGGAGGATGTAATTTCAGGTGGAGAAGTTAGGCATGGAAGGTTGAACGTAAATGATAACAGAGCACTGTAAGATTAGCTATGATCCTAACAGAAGCTTGTGACATGCAGAGCACCCATCCCGGGGACAGGGGTATGGGCCACTGTACTCAGATGAGGAGTTTTAATTCTTATACTGAAACTGGATTCCTAAAGTCATTAAGTCTTCTGTGCTAAAAACCACATAGCATTTATTGTGTCTAATCTTATTAATGATGTAAACATATATAACATTTTACCTTTTATAGAAAACTGAAATTTTGTGTTCCATAACTGGAAAGTGATAGGATAAGAACTTGAAGTCATCGAAATGTGAAATGTGTATATGCTTTCCCCTTTCTCAACGTTATCTGTATTTGAGTTCTCTCTCTTCATACCACCCTGCTTCATATATACATACATATATATATATATATATATATGTGTGTGTGTATGTGTGTGTAAAATGTATCTGTATGTGTATATATGTATATATGTGTGTATATACATTACACAACACACACACACATATTGCACATATATATTCACCTACATATATAATTTATGCACACACATGTGTGTGTAAATATATATAATTATATACCTAATATTTGTATATATGCTTACATGTATAGGATATATACATATATATACATATGTATACTATACATACATGCATGCATATATATGTGTGTATACACACACACACACACACATATATATATATATATATTCCAAAACTTCCCAGCAAAATCCCACTATTAAAACAGAACAAATCTTGTGTTAAGTGAGGAGACATAGTAGTGGTGGTCATTGTATGTTGTCCCATCATCATGCTGACAAGGTGAAACTTCCTTTCATCTATTACCATGATCCATCACTTAGACATACCAGCCACCCATGACACTAAAGAAAACTTTGACATTACAAACGAACTACATTCAATAGAGATGTGCTTGAACCCGCGCCTGACCCAGTGTCATAAACATGTCTTCGTGAACTTCCGACAACTCTTTGTGGCTCGGGTAATATTTTCACCTTACTGGACTTCACATGAAATCACCCAGGGTCATTTCCCCACAATCAGCCTCTTAAAAGTATGGTCTCTGAACCTCTAGTAAGCATTGCGCTTTCTCCTAGACTTTTCTCCTAGAACATTTGTACCACACACCTCAGAACAAAGGAGAAGCTTCTAGTGAACTGAAAGTTGTACAGAGTCTGGCTAAGTAGAAGAAAAGACAACATGGAAAAAAATTACTTTTGCTTTGATTTATTAGATTTAGAAATTTGGAAGTGTTCATATAGTCAGTCTTTAAATATCTGTTTTCAAGGATCTTCAAGTCCAAGTAGAAATATGATAGCTGTATTCATTCAGCTGTACCATCCTCTATCTGCTGACGGTATATCAGGAAAATGAATGGTGTTTCTCATTGTGCTTTCTGAGGCTCTGCTTCTGCTATGTAAGATCTGAATTTATAATAACAGTAATTAACAAACAAACAACACCTCACGTGAGCCAGGCATGGTGACACACACCTGTAACCAACATGCGGAAGGCTGAGGCAGAATGATTTCGAACGAGTCTGAAGGCAGTTTGAACTGCAAAGTAAGAACTTATACTATGAATCTATTTCTTTTTTTAAAAAATCCACAATTAAAAGAGAATGAAAATGTATATATGCGATGCTTGACTGTCAGCAGGACTAAAAATGGATTTAAAGTGAAGTGAGTTCCTTGAGATTGGATTTGACTCGGCGTCTGTCCACTCCTGTTACCCAAGGGCCTAAGCCCCTTTTAACGTCTCACTCTCCCTGTAATATAAGTTGCAGTGGCAGAAAAGGAAGGGCAATTCCCTTCGCTGAGATCTCAGGTCTGGGGTACCACAGCAACAAGCTGTTTTTCCTTCTTACTTGGATACTCCAGACCTAGTTGTGATAGTAAGTCGTCCAGTGTCTCGATGTGGTTATTAATTTAGGGTCCCTATAGAAAAAAAGCAATCTTTCTTCCAAAGTGTCAGGTAATCCTAGGAAATGAAAGATGGTTGAAATTGGGAAGGCTGGGAACCCTGTGAAAGTAAGCAATGCTATTTTTTTTTTTTTTATTAACTTGAATATTTCTTATATACATTTCGAGTGTTAGTCCTTTCCGGTTTCCGGCAAACATCCCCTCCCCCTCCCCTTCCTTATGGGTGTTCCCCCCCCCTCCCCCATTGCTGCCCTCCCCTGAACAGTCTAGTTCACTGGGGGTTCAGTCTTGGCAGGACCCAGGGCTTCCCCTTCCACTGGTGCTCTTACTAGGATATTCATTGCTACCTATGAGGTCAGAGTCCAGGGTCAGTCCATGTATAGTCTTTAGGTAGTGGCTTAGTCCCTGGAAGCTCTGGTTGCTTGGCATTGTACATATGGGGTCCCGAGCCCCTTCAAGCTCTTCCAGTTCTTTCTCTGACTCCTTCAATGGGGGTTCTATTCTCAGTTCAGTGGTTTGCTGCTGGCATTACGCCTCTGTATTTGCTGTATTCTGGCTGTGTCTCTCAGGAGCGATCTACACTTCTGCACTTCTTGCTTCATCCATCTTGTCTAATTGGGTGGCTGTATATATATGGGCCACATGTGGGGCAGGCTCTGAATGGGTGTCCTTCAGTCTCTGTTTTAATCTTTGCCTCTCCCCTGCCAAGGGTATTCTTGTTCCCCTTTTAAAGAAGGAGTGAAGCATTCACATTTTGATCATCCGTCTTGAGTTTCATTTGTTTCTAGGCATCTAGGGTAATTCAAGCATTTGGGCTATTAGCCACTTATCAATGAGTGCATACCATGTATGTCTTTCTGTGATTTGGTTAGCTCACTCAGGATGATATTTTCCAGTTCCAACCATTTGCCTACTAATTTCATAAAGTCGTTGTTTTTGATAGCTGAGTAATATTCCATTGTGTAGATGTACCACATTTTCTGTAACCATTCCTCGGTTGAAGGGCATCTGGGTTCTTTCCAGCTTCTGGCTATTATAAATAAGGCTGCGATGAACATAGTGGAGCACGTGTCTTTTTTATATGTTGGGGCATCTTTTGGGTATATGCCCAAGAGAGGTATAGCTGGATCCTCAGGCAGTTCAATGTCCAATTTTCTGAGGAACCTCCAGACTGATTTCCAGAATGGTTGTACCAGTCTGCAACCCCACCAACAATGGAGGAGTGTTCCTCTTTCTCCGCATCCTCGCCAGCATTTGCTGTCACCTGAGTTTTTGATCTTAGCCATTCTCACTGGTGTGAGGTGAAATCTCAGGGTTGTTTTGATTTGCATTTCCCTGATGACTAAAGATGTTGAACATTTCTTTAGGTGTTTCTCAGCCATTCAGCATTCCTCAGCTGTGAATTCTTTGTTTAGCTCTGAACCCCATTTTTTAATAGGGTTATTTGTTTCCCTGCGGTCTAACTCTTTGAGTTCTTTGTATATTTTGGATATAAGGCCTCTATCTGTTGTAGGATTGGTAAAGATCTTTTCCCAATCTGTTGGTTGCCGTTTTGTCCTAACCACAGTGTCCTTTGCCTTACAGAAGCTTTGCAGTTTTATGAGATCCCATTTGTCGATTCTTGATCTTAGAGCATAAGCCATTGGTGTTTTGTTCAGGAAATTTTTTCCAGTGCCCATGTGTTCCAGATGCTTCCCTAGTTTTTCTTCTATTAGTTTGAGTGTGTCTGGTTTGATGTGGAGGTCCTTGATCCACTTGGACTTAAGCTTTGTACAGGGTGATAAGCATGGATCGATCTGCATTCTTCTACATGTTGACCTCCAGTTGAACCAGCACCATTTGCTGAAAATGCTATCTTTTTCCATTGGATGGATTTGGCTCCTTTGTCAAAAAAAATCAAGTGACCATAGGTGTGGGGTTCATTTCTGGGTCTTCAATTCTGTTCCATTGGTCTATCTGTCTGTCTCTGTACCAATACCACGCAGTTTTTATCACTATTGCTCTGTAATACTGCTTGAGTTCAGGGATAGTGATTCCCCTGAAGTCCTTTTTTTTATTGTTGAGGATAGTTTTAGCTATCCTGGGTTTTTTTGTTATTCCAGATGAATTTGCAAATTGTTCTGTCTAACTCTTTGAAGAATTGGATTGGTATTTTGATGGGGATTGCATTGAATCTGTAGATCGCTTTTGGTAAAATGGCCATTTTTACTATATTAATCCTGCCAATCCATGAGCATGGGAGATATTTCCACCTTCTAAGGTCTTCTTCAATTTCTTTCTTCAGTGTCTTGAAGTTCTTATTGTACAGATCTTTTACTTGCTTGGTTAAAGTCACACCGAGGTACTTTTATATTATTTGGGTCTATTATGAAGGGTGTCGTTTCCCTAATTTCTTTCTCGGCTTGTTTCTCTTTTGTGTAGAGGAAGGCTACTGATTTATTTGAGTTAATTTTATACCCAGCCACTTTGCTGAAGTTGTTTTCAGCTTTAGTAGTTCTCTGGTGGAACTTTTGGGATCACTTAAATATACTATCATATCATCTGCAAATAGTGATATTTTGACTTCTTCTTTTCGATCTGTATCCCCTTGACCTCCTTTTGTTGTCTGATTGCTCTGGCTAGAACTTCAAGAACTATATTGAATAAGTAGGGAGAGAGTGGGCAGCCTTGTCTAGTCCCTGATTTTAGTGGGAAGCAATGCTATTTTTATGTGCATGTGCGGACGTGCTCGTGTGTAAGTGTATGTGTATCCACTTTCATAGAGGTCAGAGGACGATTTCTGGAATCATACTCTTAGGGTTCGTCTTTTTTTGAGGCAGGGTCTCTCGTTGAATTAAAGTCATTGGCCAATGAGCCCTGGGGATCCACCTGTCTCTGTCTCCACAGACTTGGGATGCCAAGCCTGCACTCTAAGTTTTTTTTTTTTTTTTTTTTTTTTTTGAGCTGGGGACTGAACCCAGGGCCTTGCGCTTCCTAGGCAAGCGCTCTACCACTGAGCTAAATCCCCAACCCCACACTCTAGGTATTTTTAGCTGGGTTCTCCATGTGTAACTTGGGTCATCAAGACCACACACACACATGGCAAGCAGTCATTCCCAGAGAGCCACAGCACTGTTTGACCTTACCTAGGGAGGTGTCTAGGGTCATGTATAGAAGGTAGTTAAGCAAGAACCCGCACTTGAACAAGTGAGCACCAGTTTCTGCATCTCTAGTTCCTGCTTGTGTTCTTGCCTAGATCTCCCATAATGATAAACTCTGAGGGACAAAGTCAAACAAATCGTTTCCGCCAATCAAAGTTGCTTTGAGCTAGCATTTTATCAAAGGGACGGGAATGGAATTAGAACCGACACACTTTGCCTGAGTAAAGTTCCATGAGGAGGCCTCTTTGAGAGCTATGGTTCTAACCAACTGAAGAACAGGTTCTGTAATGAAATGCAAAGCCCCAAACAGATGTCACAAGAGAAGCAACCCTAACACAAGCCCCGAACATACATTCACTAACCTTTGACACATAAACACAAACACCACCGTAGAATTTATATTTACTTTATTAGCAATGTGGCGTCCATGTTTTCAAGTAAAAAGGGTTTTTTTCCATTTAGAATAAAAATTAAAATAGAACTCTGATATATATTTTCCTTTATGTACATGGAAACATATATACAGAATACAATTTTACAGCAAACTGAGAGAGCATGCCCTTTGCCCCTTTAAACTTTAAACCTAAAGACACGGATTTGTTTTTTGTTTTTCTTTTATGCACCAATGCACAAGGTATGAACCAAATTTCAATACAAACTTTTCAAAATGGAACATGAGGGGTAAAGGGCTCCTGCCATCACTGACTAGGGTTCTCTCTGCTCACGGGGATGATGTTAGCTTGCATTCTGAATGACAGGTCGGATGTTCACTTCTTCTTTAATTGAAATTAAAAAAAAAACCCTTCTCACAGTTTTCATAATAAAACAATTTTTTTTTAGCAAAAGATTGTTCTAGAACTTTTTTTCTCCAGTACTTCTCTTTGTCCCACCCAAAGCGCTGCTCTGCCTTGGTTCCGTGACATGGCCTACATCTCCCTGGTACTGAGTCTTAGTCATCAGAAGAAACCTGAACAAGGATGTGTACAGTTCAGAAAACCGAAGCGTTATTCACTGTTTCAACCACAAAAAGACCCAAGGAGAGCGGGCAGGAGAGCAGCTATGAACTTCCAGCAAATTAAATGGGTGACAAATACCACAATGTCGTTGTCATAGCATATGTTGGATACCTGCAAACCACCCTAGTTTTAAAGTTATGAGAACTAAGCAATTTAAGAAGTTAATCTGATTAAGGAGAGTGATTGTTGCCAACACAGAGAGAATCTGTGACAGAAAGCAATAGTGAGCAAGTAGAAGAATCATTTAGTTGTGTGGTTACCAGTTGGGCTCCTCCTCCCTATTTAATTATTGCACCAAAGAGACACAAACAGCGGATGTCCCCAGAGGCTTCTGGCATAAACACCAGAGCTATCTTAATTTACATTTTCTTCCAAATCACTGCACACTCAATCACAGCTCCATGAGACGGGACAGAGAGTAACCGGAACCTAGATTCAATACCGTAACCCAAAGACAGCAATGTCGAACCACAACAGAGATCCCAATACTGTTCTGTGCTGTTTCTTTATAGAGAAGTGAATATAAGTGGGTGTTATAGGAAATGAGTATGAAAATCACAAGTGCTTCCAGAACTCGGGACGAATCTCAGGAAGTGGCATTTGGTGTAGACAGAAGACAGAGCCAATATTTGCCTCATAGAGCACTCAGAATTGTATGACATAGATTAGGAGGGAGCCATCTTCAAAGGGTTGATCAAAAGGAACCATCTAAAGGTGGCAGTGAAGGTCAGATGTGGCAGTGTTAGAGTGTGGATCATTTTAATTTATTGAGGACCAAATCAAAGCAAGCATGGGAAGTGATCTTTTGAATATGATCAAATAAGGTCTAGGCACTCAAATAGCTGGAGAGCTCAAATGCTGTCTGTGAGTCAAGCTCTGATCAAAGGCATCTAATTTTAAAAGTGACAGACCAGTTCTCCGTGCTCTAGATTTGACACCGTGGTGAAGGACACCATTGTTGAATAGCAACGATGTGCAGTGCGAGGACAGCCAGCTTTGATCAGAGTATGTTTTATTTTGTGGCCAGGATCCTTTCTTTATTTTTTATAACATAGGACAAATATACTCCAGAAATTGAGGGCTGAAATAAGCTCCCTACATTTTAAGGTGGGCATAAATGACAGACTGTCACCACTGAAGTTGAGGTGACACTTCCACTCCTCAGTCACACGGCGTGGACTGGTCAGGCCATGAATGGAGTGATGCACCCAAAGGGCGGGTGCTTGGAGGAGCGGACACTGGTCCCAGAAGATAATCCAAGAGATAAGGAAATGGCACCATCAAGGAAGTAATGAGGCAAGGGCATCATTCCATGGTACTTAGGGCAGAATATTTTTGGTGTACGTGTATAAAAATCCATCTATTTCTTCCCAATCAATCCTTGGAAATCAGTTTTGTGATTCAGACAAAGACAGTGGAAATCAGTTCTGTGACTCAGACAAACACAGTAGAGGCAAGGGTAGAGAGAGACAAAACCCACACTACAATCTGGTGACAAAATTGCATTCCGCACGTGAGCACACATCCTGGATCAAAGCTCTGGAGGACGGCACTGGCACCTCTCTGAGAAAAATCATCCTCTTTGGTCATCAAGATACTTCTCAAGTCTACGGGGGTCGGGGGGATGGCTTGCGGGTTGACAGCCACTATGATGAGAGTAGCCCCTGGTAAGATTACTGTCACCTCTTCCTTGCCAGAGCAAGGCTGGGGGGGCTGACACTCCAGAGTGAGACCAACGCTAAACTGCAAGGCTGAAGCATGGAGAGGGGCTGGAACATTTGGATCCACAGGAAGAAGGGTTTCTGACCAATGGTGGACATGTCCTGACAGACTTTTCTGTCAGTGCTTTTCTGGCTCTTTCTGTGGGCTCAGGAGACCTCTAGGAAATCCTCATGTTATGGGGCAACACCTCCTCCTCTGTGTCATTACGGGAAATGGCATGAGGAAGTGACATTTGTTCTGAAAGCAAACCGTGTTCTAGCGATGCCATAGCCACATCCCATTTCAGATGCAAAAGAAATAGCTCCGCTTGAAAAGACCACAGTGAAGAATCAAGAAGGAGTCGATACAGGAGAAATGTCACCCCCCATCTTGAAATAGATACCCTTTCCAACCGGTAGACTGAGTATTTATGGCCAAAAGTGTGTGTGGCTGAGAAGGCAGATGAGGCAAGGGAGGTTCAACATGTAGCTTAGAAGAGGGAAATCCAACTGCAAGGCAACCACACAGACTGGGTCAGCTCCATCCTTACAGCTCCACAGAGGACACGGTCCAACACCACTTGTCCCTAGGCACACCCATTCGCCAACGGCCTACAGGCTTGATGTGGAGAACCAGCTTCAGGGAAGACTAAAGTGTGTCAGCCACACATAATTCGCTTTCCGATTCCACCTGCAACCATGACCGTGCCGAGCACGGGTGACTAACATAGGCAGCCAGAGCTTTCACGGGCTGATGGGCTACCCTGCCTTAAACCTCGGCCAAAGGACAAGCAGCTATCAGCTTGTCATTCCATGCTCTGGGACAGCTGTGGTTCTAGTCAAGGACAACAGATGAAGGAAATGTGATTATGAAAAAGCTATGGGAAACCACAAAGTAAACCAGTAAGGCCCAGAGAGGTGGGAAGTTAAGCTTCCAAAGCGAGGCACTCCTAAGCAGCGTGAAAGGCTGCTTTCCCTGCCTGGTTTCCAAAAGACATGGAGGTGACCGCCACGTTATAATGTGCCTCCGCTCCTTTGGGTTTGCAAGATCACAGGAAAATACAGGTGAGTGCTGGTGTCAGCCAGATTTTATAATCACTGATTAGGCTACAGATGACATTTCACAAGCAACCCCAAAAGAGAGTGAAAGGCAGAAGATGGGGGGTTAAATTCTGGGGCCACATTCTTTCTCTCATTATGGTCTACCCAGACTCCTCTTTAGCGGGAGCAGGGGGAAGGTGCCCTCAATGCCTCTCTAGTGAATGTCTACCTTACTTCTCAATGGGAACTTGGGGTCCAGGGTGGTGCCGAGTTACCCAAGGACATGAAGTTGGCCACTAGACAATGGATGGAAACCCACTGGATCCGGATCCAGTATTTGCTCTGCTATCTTATGTTGCTCCCCTGGGATTACTTTCCATGGGGCAAGCCAGGCACTAGCGGAAGAGAGGCTCGGAGGGGTTTGCTTGTAGCAACCATCTGTGTTAACATTCTAAGTGGATACAGCTAGCTCACGAGAAGCACTTTCCCCAAAGTCTTTTCCTATACTTGCTCCCTGAAAATGTTTCTTCAATACAGAATTTGATAACTTCCCCAAAGCAGCCTCCTCCTGATGGGTCACAGTGATCTTAAAACATTGAAGCTATGGTTCTGGAGGAGACTACAGAGAGTGGTCTAGGCTTTGCTTACACGGTAGCGGGCTCCTGGTAAGCTGCCACACTTGTGAAAAGGCACCTCTGACAGAGGACGGAGCTGAATGGAGTCCAGAGTTGTATGGGAGAATGGAGCTTAAGTGAGACCAAATGGAATAGGAGGTGACTCTAAACCACGGTAGTGTCCGTGCGTGTGTGCGTCAGACAGAGCTGTAAGAGAGCTTGAGGCTGAGTCAGGCAAAAATGGCAGCTAGACGGGGGTTCTGCTAGGATACATCTAATCCATCTGAGTTTCCCAGGAACCTAGACCTCAGTGTAAGGAGACCTGACTTCCATAAAACTACCTGCTTTGAGTGGGAGAAAAAAAGGGAACTCGGAGGCCCTGAGGCAGGGAAGGGCTGTCTCAGAACGTTCACAATACACTGCTGGTGTTCCTTCCGTGTGCTTTAAAAACATAGGACTACCAAATAGGCTGGTGCAAGAAAGAGGTCCTGGGCTTCTGGCTTTTTGGAGATCCCCAATGGATTGTGCCATTTCACAAAGCCCAGGAAATCAAGGCCTCGGTCCTGGAAACCGTTACAACAAACACAGCATAATCAGAATCAGGCGATGCCCAGAAGGGTGAGCTAATTGGCGTACTGGGCGTAGAAAGCCACTTTCACTCTCTCGATCTGATGGCATAACTTGATCGCAGGTCCTAGCTTCAGCTCCATGCACTCCTGCACTGTTGGGAGAGTGAGCAGGAGGAGAGCCTGGCCATCGATGTCCTGTCAGAAGAGAAAGCCACGTTAGAGATGAAGTGGGATACACTTGGAGGATGTGTTTGTCTTATCAAGTTTTGTCCTGGAGCTAAATGCGTAGAGAACAATTCTTTCTACTTTTAAACTTGTGAGCATATTATCAAAGGTAACAATCAGCTTGATGACTGTTGAATGCTTGTGTTAATGAAACTGTGTGTGTGTGTGTGTGTGTGTGTGTGTGTGTGTGTGTGTGTGTGTGTGTGTGTGTGTGTTCTGAGGGAATCCTTGGGTGTTGGTCCTCACCCCTACCTTGTTTGAGAGAGGTCATTCCTGCAGTCTAGCTGGCCTGTAATTCTGTCTCTGCCTCTCTTCTCCTCACAGGAGTGTGCTGGGATTACAGATACGTGTACACCATTTTCCCTGGCTATTAATTGGTTCTCGGGAGCCAAACTTGAGCCGTGTGTAGAGCTTTACCCATTGGGCCATCACTCCTGCCCCCACAAAATATCTTTTTTTTTTCTAAGAACATTTTAGCTCCTCTGAAATTTCCTAAGCGTCTTCTGGTGGAAACAGGCAATGAAATGGTTAAGAGGCTCCAGGCTTAGTATCTTGTTCTGGGATAGCAACTTCTTAGTTCTAAGTCAGGTCCTTCTATGCTAATCTAAACACCAGAAAAGAGATGGACACTAAAAAATACTAGCTCTTACTGCTTTGTACGGTCTGATATTCTATCACCAGGATAGGTGGTAAGGCACCAAAGAGAAAGATGCCAACTACAGACTATGATTTTACAGAGCAAAACACATGCACACAACCACATGTGTGTGTACAGACAGACAGACATGCAGACAAAAACACAGACACACAATGAAGGGCAATACCTACCTTGCTCCCTTAAGTTTTCCCATTGCTACACAGTGATAAAAATGCCATGCACCATACCCTGAAACATTATTTATTGCTGATAAAATCAGGACATCGCATTGTATTCAAACGGAAGCCCCAGGTCAGTGTCACATGCTAATCCAACATCTCTAAAAGTCATCTTTAGAAGAGAACCTTTTACAATAGAATCTACCCTCCAAGACTACTAGAGCTAAAGAATCTGCCAGAGAGACAAGAGATATCATGTACATACATAAAAATTAAGAAAAACAACACGACTACACAGTGCCTTTAGAGGAACCCACTAGCAAGCAACAAGCCCCTAAAGAAATGAATGAAATGCCTATATGCAGAAGGACGGCTCGAAGCAACGTCCGTCCTAAAACAGTCACACCTGTGCACACGCACAGCCCTCAGGGTGAGCTGCGCTTGGGTTCCGGGCTGTTTCCCCCACTTTCTACTACAACTTAACTGTATCTAAGCAACAGGAGCCATAGTGTAAGGATATCCATTGAGTGACTGTTAAATCTGCTGTAGGAAGAAGGGCACAAAAATGCACTCCAAAGCTCTGGGTATTCTGTAATGCCCTCAAAGAGAACTAAAGCTGCCAATGATCCTTCAAGGTCCTCATAAAATAAGCGACTTGTTCAGGCAGTCCACTTCACTTGGTCGGCAATGGGCAAGCACATGGACTATGCTGTTCAGGGCCATACGTGTAAAGCCACGTTACATATGGGTGTGTGGGCTCTCACTGTATAATGTTCAGATTTGCAGTGCAAAATTACAGAGGGTAGATTTTACTAAGAAGCTGCCACGACATTCTGGAAATAAAAGGTGAGCATGCCGGCAAGGGGGAGGGTGTAATGTCCGCAGTCGCTCCCCGTGATCAGAACCATCTCTGAATTCCTAACGTCCCTAGGCATGAACACACACAGCTATTACCAGACTGTACACTGTGATCTCCTGTGCAGGCTGGTGAATAGTCTAAAGGTACCTAGTTCATCTGACAGCGGAGAGAACGCTTTCTGGAGGCCTTGCCCAATCAGAGCACTGCCATTTAGACAAAATGAGGATAGAAAAAAGGTTAGTTAGAATGAGCCATTAGAAGTCTAATGGACCAGAAAGGACTCGAGTGTCCGCGCACTTTAGACAAACCAGCAGGCAACACTTTTTTTTTATTATAATAGTTGAAAATCCCTAATGTGAAATGCAAAATAATTGGGAATGAGATTCGCCCATTAAAAGGCCACCTGACGTCTAAATCAAGGACCAAGCTTTCAGCTGATGTCAGAGGAGGTGGGTGGAGGAAGTTACAGCCCACTCTTTGAATCTATCGTGGAATGTGCCAGAAAGTTTGTTTCCTTGAAACGATCTGAGATATTGTTGGAAACTGGGCTTAGCAGAGACCTCAAGGAGGAATTTAGTGTTTTAGCTACCCGCCCCGCGACCCAGCACCTCACTGAGAATTTGTGCTACAGATGTTCTTGAGTTCCTACCTAACTTGGAATCTAGAAGTCACAAAACAAACAAACAAACAAACAAAACCCTCTCCTTTATTCTGGTTCAGAGAAGAATAATGTTTCAAAAGTGAAATGGAGCACTCGGGCCTAAACCAAAGTGAAACTTACATAGAATGACACATTTCATGGTCATGTTTTGGACATTATAAGGTATGTATAGCAGGTAGTAGATCAGTATCTGTTGAATGTAATATGGACCAACATGGGGTCTTTAAACCTATATAGATAGAGTTTGTCATGTACTTGAATATGACAGGTTTCATATTCAATACCGCCATGTCTAAGTACCAGACTGGGGAAACAACTGCCCCAGACAGTACGCTACACGATTTCCTAACTATTGCTTTGTGTTTGTTTCTAAGATGGAGATAAAATTTCGTCAGTAAAGCCCTGTATCAGCTAAGCCACAGCACAGCTCACCATTTCCAGTCTCATCTCTGTGCTGTAACGAAAAGACAGATCACTGCCCTCACTCTTGAGGTCAGAAAGCCCGTCTCCCTGTCTCCCTGTCTGCCTCTCTGTCTGTACCCAGAGAAGAAGAGCAGTGAACAGCAGAACTCCAAGAGCCGGACCTCCTGTCGGGCTCCTGTTGGTGTCTTCCACGTGACCTCCTCTGGACTCTGCAGAAGTTTCCAGAGGGAATGAGATTAATCACTTCACCTCGTGGGTATGGGCAGCAGAGCTGGGATAGGAAGAACTGCAGTTGTGGGAGCGGAAGGCAGAGTCCTGGGACGGACGCTCTTTAACTTGCCTCGTACAACATTTTACCACATTAACTTGGACAGAAAGATAGAAAATCCTCTCTATCGGGGAAATCAGACGTTTTTTTTTCCTGCCTTAATGTCTAAAATTTTACCTTCTCAAGCTATTGGCGTATTAAATGTAAAAACAGGCTAGAGAGGTATTAATCAACTATATAGAAAATCGTATTTAGAAAAATATTAGGTCTTAAAAGACAGATATCTACTCTGTGAGGTTTTGCTGCTTAGTGACCCTTGGCTTCAGTATAGGAACGTCGGCTGAGTGCCATCAAGTCTCTGCTTCAAGTTCCTGCTTCCAGGTTCCTATCTTGAGCTCCTTCCCCGACAACCCTCCATGTGAGAGACTTGAGCTGTGAGAGGAAATCAATTCTTTCCCCTCCAGGTTGAGAGTGTTTTATTGTGGCCACAGCACAACGGAAACTGGTGCCAGGAAGTGGGCTACAGCCATGAATAAGGGCGGAGCCTAGATGTTCACTCTTCACCTCTCTTTCAGAAAACCCTGATGACAGACGCACAGTACCGTTCAGCAGCGAGGATGTCAACCGCAGTATGCAGCTGAAGGGCATGTGAGACTTTAATCCCTCCGTGGTAAGTCATGGAAGAAGCCAGGTAAGATAGGAAATTCCTTTAAGAGTCTCAGGGCTGGGAAGACAGTTCAGTCAGCAGAGCAGTCGCCTTATAAGGACTTGATCCCAACTTTGAAAAGTGGGATGTGTTGGGACATGCTTGGAGTCCCAGCACTCGGGAGGCAGGGGTAAATGCGTCTCGTGAGTTCCAAGCCAGTGAGTGAACCTGTCTCATAAAGGTGCCATTGCTTGAGGAAGGATACCCTATTGGGCCTCAGATGCACATGCGTACCTATGTGCACACAGGCACTCATGTAACTACACACACATGAACACACATAACTGCACAGACAGAAGAATACATACATTTGTGCACAGACATGCAAATACACAGAGGCAAGACCTGGAGTCCAGAAAACAAACGGATGACACAGAAAGCCACTGTACCTGCTCTTGAAAGATCCTGGCCAAAGGTGCACAGTCAGTCAGCTTAATGAATCGCACCACATCTGTGACGGACCACTCCAGTGGATTGCTCTCGAGAATAAGTTTCTCCTCCTCCGACTGCCTTGGGTCCTGCAGGGGAGGGGGCAGGGTGCTGTCATTGCACACTCCGGGGTTAGGGGGGAGCTGCATAGCCTTAATATCCTCTGTGTCTCCACGCTGCTGGACCAGAACTCCTAGCTCTCTTGGTCTCTCACTGGGCACACAGGCATGACTCAGGATCGTACCTGCGTCTGGTGATGTCTACATCTGCAAGGACCTGGGCATCTTTAAAAGCTCAAAAGCATTAACAACAGAAGGTACAGCAGGGCTGGGGACACAGTTCAGTTGGCAAAATGCTTGCCATCCAGGTCTAAGGACCTGAGTTTGATCACCAGATCACTCGCTAAGGAAAAAAAAAAAAAAGTGGCAGAGTTGGGGAAGTGGAGACAGGAGAATTCTGGGAGTTGCTGCTCAGAGAGACTAACTCACTACTAAGCAAGCTCCAGGCATGAGACGGCCTGCCTCAAAATATTTTTTATAAAAAAGAAGAGAGAAAAGAGTGGGCGGCTCCTAAGAAATTGCGTCTGAGCTCTCCCCTGGCCTCTCCGCGCACCTATGAATGTGCGTCCGCCCTGCTGCAGGGCATAATGCCCATCAATCTCGAATCCCTGGTTTCTGCTGAAGCATCTCTGATTAAAACGGGAACAGATGGCAGGGAGTGCAGGTGAATGCGTGCAGGACAGCTCACCGCTGCCACCGGCCTTCGCGAGGATGGCGCCGGGACGTTTGCAACAGTTCACACACCACCCATGGGCTACAGGGGTGCCGAGCGTGCTGATTTAACACATTATGATATGAGAGGGGTGTCCCATACAGGAGAGAGGGATGCAAAACTCAGGTGTGGAAATGAGATGTGTAGAGATGGAATTTGGGGACCCACAACTGGAGATTGGACACCTCCAACCTGGCCTGAAGAATTAAAGACATTATTCCAGCCCTGGGAAGTCCTGTCTGATGTTTCCTGGCCCTCTCCACCAAGAGCTAAAATCATTCTTTTGTTCTTGGACTTGGGGATTTTGTTAGAGCATCTCTGGTCATTTCGGATATTTTGAAGCGGTTTTCCTGAACCACACACACCCTTAACTCTGCTCTGTGTTCTTCCAGAGGAGCTATGCGCCCTCCACTCTCTGAACTCACCTCTGATTTCTCAATCCTGACAAGCGGACCCTTGTTTCTGTTATTAGAAGAGTGCACTGAGCGGACCCTCCGTGTCCTTTCCACTGGAGGGTGCTTTACAGCCCCTGAGTGTTTCCTCAGGATCATAGCCCTCTGTGAACGGGTGAAGGGCATCTCTATTGGCACATGCTGTGTCTTGTGATTCTGGACCACGTAACCAGTTTCCTCACTTGCAGTGTCCATGGCCTCTGCATCGTCCTCTTCAGTTTCCTGAGGGGCAGAGGGATGTGCTTAGTCGGGGTGGGTTGAAAGGGCCTTGAGTGAGTGTAGTGTGACCCTTACAGACAGGCACACTGCCAGGCCCTGGTGGCACTTCCCTTCCTTCCCAGAACAAAGCTCCTGGCAAGGTTTGTCTACAGAGCCCCCAAAAGGGAGCCCATGATACCAACACAATCTCCTAACACAGATATCCCCTAACCCGTAGCTGAACATGTGCAGTTGGTTCTCAGTATGCAAAAGGAGTGGGGGGGGGAGATAGAGAGTGAGGGAGGGAGAAAGGGAGAGAGAGAGGGAGAGAGGGGGGGTTTAATAGGTAAAATGCTTGTCATGCAAGCATAAGAGCCTTGGTTTGATTCCCAGAAGCCATGTGGAAAAGCTAGGAATTGGGTGGCTCCCTGGTATTTGCTGCTCAATCAGCTCCACCAAGAATGATAAGTTCTGGGGAGAGTAAAGAGGCCTTAGCACAGACACAACAGACAAGACAGAGACCAAGGTGGGCCTGTCCCCAGGAATGACAACTGACGTTAACCTGTTCATCGAATGCTTGTACACACACCACACACACACACACACACACACACACACACACACCACACACACACACACACACACACACACACACACACACACCCCACACACCCACACACCATACACACACATACACACACACACCCCACACACACAAAGTTCAAGGCCACTCTGAGCTACCTAGGGAGATGTTGTCTCAAAACGGCAAGGGCTAGATTGTAGCCCAATGGTAGAGTGGCTTGCCTAGCATCCCCCAAAACAACCAAACAGGGCAGGCAAAAGTGCACGCTGCACAAACCAGACAACCTGATTTTGATTCTGGGCTCCCACAGAGGGAGGAGATAGCAGACTCGCAAAGGCTGTTTCTCACTTCCACAGGTGCAGCACAGCAGGAAGTGCGTTCTCATGCACCCCGTCCTCTCCTCCTTCCCTTTCTGCCCTCTGTGTCTTACTTCCATTGCACATATAAATAATAAATTGAATTAAAAAGATGAAAGAAATCCTTCCAGCTGAAAGGGCTGGAGGCCCTTAATGACAGCGTACCTGTGCCGAGGTCGCTGGCACGGCCACTGCAGAGGATTTCCGTTTCTTCTGCACATAGATTGATTTTCTTCGTTTCCTTCTCCTGGTGGGTTTTGGTGCGCTTTCAGTGTTGTTTTCTCCGAGTGGAGGTTTAATGATCTTCTTCCTTTTTCCATAGTAATAGGCTACAGGGAGAAAGAGTGTAACCAGTGTAACCAGTGCTGGGTTCATCATGGAGCCATACGGCCCACTGGGAGATCAGTGGACTCACTAGGCCCAATTTGGTTTTGTTTGTTTTTTTTCCCCCTGCCACTGTGCCTCAAATTCAAGTGATGGCAGTATTCACTTGGAGGGATCTTAGCCTTTCGAAATTTGATGACATAAGATCCAGAATCATCTTTTAATTCACTTGCAGGTCACAATGTTGACCCCATCTCCCTTTTGTCCAGGGACTACAGAAGAACTATTTACAAGGTCAACATTCAAGCCAACTGAAGCCCTCAGTCAACTCAGTTACTTTCAGGAGCTGTAGCTACCCAGTGACCCTTGCTGACCCTTACACTGGCCCAAGGTGAGGTAGCGTGGAAATGAATAGGGAGGTGTGGGTATCCGGGGGATAGAGTAAGCTACAGAGGGAGCCTAGATCACAAAGGGACTTTCCAGGTGACGCTTAGGGTTCCTTGTCAACTTAGCACACTTTAGAATCACCTGGGAAGGGCCTGTGATTGTTCAGGAGGTGAGATATCTTGACTTGATTAATTGATGAGTTATCTTGACTTGATTGATTGAGGTAGGAAGTGGGCTGGCAAGCTCACAAGTACCATGTACTCCTTGTATCCTATTTCATCTGATTCCAGATGGCGCCATGGCCAAGTGGAGGTGGCTCAGGGGCAAAATGCTTGTCTGGCCCAAGCGAGACTGGGTCCTATGCCAGGCGCTGTGGTTCAGTGCACTGCCCACACTGTGTAGGTCCTTCCACTCTAGGTGGCTGGACCTGGGCTGGCACAGCCAACTTCCTTGTCCTGGCCCCAGGACCAGAGATGACTTAGGAGAGATTGGGAAGCTCAGAAGCTGTAGACTAGTTTTCTCGGAGCTTGAGATCTCTGAGGTAGAGGCTTCTACCATGATAAAGGCTACCGGGGTGGAAGAGAAACGCTCTCAGAATAGAAGAAATGAACGACAGTGGGAAGCTGTCTGTGTGAGGCAGAGGTCTCTCAGTGTGGTGGTGGGGGCGGGGTGACAGCCACAGCATTACAGAGTAGTGCACAAAGCAAAGGCAGCTGGGAAGGAAGGAGGGGAGACGGCTTCCGAATCCTCTGCTGACATGCCTGAGAGAGTGCTGAGCGAACTATCTAAGCAGAGGAGAGGCAGACAGGGTCTGTGCAGAAAGAAAACTTCCCAGAGACTTTCCCTGCTTGGGATGAAAGAACCAGCGGCCAGCATTGAAGGACTCAGCCATATTGTAATTCCAACACAAAAGAGCAGAGGCAGGAGGAGCTCTGAGAGTGTGAAGCCAGCCCAGGTTATATAGTGAGTCTTAGGCTAGCCTTTCGTTACAGAATGAAAAGACAAAAACAAAACAAACAAACAGGACCCAAGAGATGTACTGTCATTACAAATCCTGGGTTTATACCAGGACAAGAAATTAATTAGTTAGAGTCTCTAAACATTGCTAATAACCAATCTGTAAACTCCTTCTTTCACAGACACAGTTTAGGAATCAGTTGGTTCTCTGAAGTTCTCCCTTCCTTCCCAAAACCTTCTAGTGACAATGTCCCCTCGGTCGATCCATCCCATCCCCTTCTTAAATGAGGCTAAAACAGACACAGCAACAGCAAGTCTTAAAGAGTTCTTTGGGTACCCACCTGAAGAACTCTGCAGAGGGTTAAACACAAGACAGACAGACAACAATCATACAAACAGACAAGCCCCCAAGTGCAGTCCAGCAGTGCTCAGACATGCTGGGTGTCTTCCCCGTCTTCATACTCACTGTATTTGGTTTTGGTGCGGATGGAACAATTCTCCGGGCAGGTCTCAGAGATCAGCATGGGGCTGAATAAGTTCGGACAGCACTCCAGTTTGGCACAAACTTGCTGGCAGAAGCTTGTGACTTGGTCTGCTGTCCGCACGATCTTGACCACGGCCCTGTATATTTTGCCTCGGTATCTGGACAATAACGGACAGAGCAGGAGTAGTGAGTTCATGTTCAGACCTGTGTCTGAACTACATTGTCACCTACAAAGTTCACACCTGAGAAGTGCACGTGAAGCTATTTGGTCTGTTTTTTTGTTTTTTTTTTTTTAAATCCATTTTTTAAATGGCGTGATGGTCTGGCGAGATGGCTCAATGGTTCTCTTAGCATTGGCTGTACTTCCAAAGGACAGAGGCTGGGTTCCCAGCAACCACAAGGTGGCTCACAACTATCTATAACTCCTGTTCTAGAGGGTCTTACCCCCTCTTCTGGCCTCAGAGGGCACTGCAGGCATATGGCACACAGGTGCACACACATGTAAAACACCCATACATGTAAAATAAAAATAAATACACATTTTTTAGATTTTAGTGTTGGGCCTCGTTTATAGCTCTCCTGGATTGCATGCAACCCACGGGCCAGGGGTTGGAGACACACAGCACTGTTCAGGTTTGAATCTGAGGTGTCCCCTGAAGGTGTTAGATGTATAGTGCCAGCCTTGGGGCTTTGGGAAAATGACTGGATCATGAGGTGTCTATTGATCAGCAGAGTGACTTCTCTGTGGATTCCCAAGTTGACGGCATTCCTGAGAGAAGATGGAGACCTTGGGGAGGGGCCTAGAAGGAGACAGTGTCTCTCTGGGGCATGCCTCTATTTTGTCCCCAATTCCTTTTGGTCTTTCACAGTCTCCCTGAGGTGAGCAGCTCTCTGCCACCACTCCTTCCACGCTGCTCCGCTGCTGACACACACACACACACACACACACACACACACACACACACACACACACACACACACGCGCACACGCATGAGGGAGGGAGGGAGAATTACTCTCTGGTATAGCCACAGGTAAGTCGTTCATACATCTATAAATATCTTCCTACCCATGTGCCTTTAAGCAACGCTAATGAAACTCCCAGGGTCCTGAAGCTAGAGGGGGCTCAGGAGGAGAAGGGAGAAGAAAAGGAGGGGGAGAGGGAGAGGGAGAGCCAAGAGTAGAAGAATCACTTGCTGGGAAGAAGGGGATGCGATGGGTGGGTGAGGATAAGGAACGGTGGGGGGAACGGGGACACAATCAAAACACCTTATATGCATGGATGAAAATGTCACAATACAACTAGCTAGTATATATAATTTATGTACGCTAATAAAGACATTTTTAAAAGAAAAAAAATCAATGAGCAATCTCAGAGGCCAAGTGACAACAAACACTGTCACCCCCAGGGGTGGCTATTCCAGGCCTTCAGCCCCTGGAGACATTGTAACATGACAGTTCAGCCTGGACAGTAAACGTGGCTACAATCTCAAAGTCCAGGTCTAACCTCTGCTAAATCAACTCATTCACGACAGAGACCATGTCTGCTTTTCAGTGCAGGGGAGGAAGCTAGCTCACTCTCCAATCATCTCCCATTTGCATGGAGAGAAACGCAGCCACATTGTCAGGATCTAGAAAGTTGTCATTTGCCATGAGAGGCAGAGAGGTGACACAGCAGCCAGGGCTGTCACTGGGGCTCCTGCTGACAGTACGCTGTCATCATTAGCGGCTGCTTAGAGGAGACGCTGTGATCAGGCAAGGAGAAACCCGGCCCAGACAGGCATTTCCTCCCAAGAAGATGCCTTGTAAGGTTTTGCTGAGGACCTCCCTGCCATCCTTGATAGAAGAGGTAATATGTTGCTTTTGCGATTGAGCGGGCTGGAGAACAAGGTGTCTGTTTCAATTCTATCAGGCTGGATTTAATAAAAGCTCCCATCGACTCGGCAACATGGAAATAAGTGCAAACACTTGCGAAATGAACTCTTCCTGTCAGGGAATAAGTTTCTGGCTGATTTAGGGAGAGCAGTGCTTTTAATGAGATTTAAGATGTTTGCACTCTGGTCATTTCCATAGCCCTTTGGTGCCTCTGGGATACAGTGAATGGTACAGGAAAGTTGGAAATCGAGAAGTAAGGATTTCTCTTCATAAACACTTAGCTGGAGTCACCCTAACGGGATTCTAGATAAAAACGGTCTATTATGGTAGACAGGCCTCCCCTTATAGAACATAGAATGTGGAATATTAAAAGGAACAATAAAATCTCGCTTTATTTCTTCTATGCTATGGGTGAAGCTCAGGTAAAGGCTTCTTGGAATAATGCCGTGTAATTTTGTCTGTCGTTGGCTTTCCTCTTTGGGAAAATAAACCCTCTCCTTATCGTCCTTCAGTCTCTTCCCCTCGTGATGGGTAGGGCATCACTGGACCATAAATGACTTTTCCAGAACTAAAGATGACAGGGCTGATCTGGACAGACACCAGGAACAGAGCCGGTAGCTGGCCATAAACTGTTCCACCAGACGCATGCGTGGTGCCGGGAAGAGTCAGTAACTGAGGAAACCGTAGTGGCCATGCAGCTGCCCCCTCACAGCTTAGACCATGAGTGATGCTGCCTCGCTGCAATCCTAGCACATGGGAGGTGTGAGCAAGAGGACGGGAAGTGTAAGGTCATCCATGGCCATCTCTGCAGCCACATGGAAACGCTGGAAAGATGGGTAAGCCTTCTCAGATGCTAAGCAACACTCAGCACCAGAGTACGGATGTTTCCTTAGCCTCCTCTATGATCATGAGCAAGCACGTCAGCGTGCCCGCTCTCCTCAGAGACGAATGGAGAAACTTAAGCCTTGGACCCTACCTACTCAACATACTGAGGCAGGAGGATCTCAAGTTCAAATACATGGCCAGACTGAGCAACTCGGTGAGATTTGCCATATACTATAATTTAAAAGTCTGGGTTGCCTGACAGAGGCCCGGGCTGTGAAAAAAACAATACCACATACCACCAGCTTAACGCTGGCCAGAGAGCCATGTCAGTTTCTTCAGACTTTTTCAGTATTTTCCTATTCCAAAGTGGAGAACATTTTATTTGGTACGAACGGCTCACGATAGCAAATACCTCCCGCAATGACTGACAGGGGACAACACTTTCATCCAGGATTTCCTCCTTTCTGGTAAGTCATCCATTGGCTTGTAAACACAAGTTTTGATTATGAATGTTTAGCCATTAAAATGTATTTTTAATTAAGGGGCGGGGGAGAGATGACTCCGTTGGTAAAATGCTTGCCTTGCAAGCCCAAGGACCTGAGTTCACGCTCTAAAAGCTGTGTAAACAAGCCAGATGGGGTGCTGTATGTTTGTACTTCTCGAGCTGGGGACCCAGAAATGGAAACAGAAGGATATCTGGGCCTCGTTGTCCAGCCAGCCTAGCCTATTTAGCAACTGTAGAGAAATGTTTTCAAAAAACCACCTGAATGTCATATGGGGGTGTTCTTTGACCTCCATACATATTACACACACACACACACACACACACACACACACACACACACACACACACACACAGCACATATATAATGCACACATACACATACAAACATGTATGCAAGAATACTAGTTAAGCAAATCTGCACTTTTTTAGTAGTAACATTTAAGGTAGCTCAGTACAGCAGAAATGTCACTGTTATGACCTGGATGGGAAATGTCTCTCGCAGGGCCATTTATTAAGCATTTGGTCCTTAGCTGATTGTTCTATTTCAGGAGGTGGCAGAGACCTCAGAAGGTGGCACCGAGTTGGCACAGATAGGTCGCGGTTGGAGTGTCTTGGAAAATGCTCCCTAATTAGCTTATCTCTCTTTTTCTCCTGTCCACAAGGATGTCATCCTGTCACAATGTAGACCTACATTAGGAGCCAGGTGAGCGTGGGCCCCACGAAGAAAAACAAATCTTTGGCTCCCTGGGTTGCTTTTATTAAGTGTTTTGTTATGAGGATACTAAAGCTAATCTAGGCAGGAAATCTACAAGTAGCACATGGAGGTGCAATGCAACAGACCTGCCATTTGTTTCCGTTTGCCTGGGCAATATCAAACCAAGGAGCGGGGAGCTTCACAAGAGTGAGGAAGTATGAGCAACTCCCCGTTCCCCAAAACCAAGGACACTTACTTTGCCTTGAGCACCTCCTCCTGGAAATCCCACTCTGGATCTTCTACCAGCTGTAACTCTCTCAACACCCTCCCGGGCTTGTAGGCTGCATTGGTAATCATGGTAAGAATCTGTTGGGAAGAAGACGTCACAGTGAAGCACAATTGTGTCAATTCCTGTTGCATTTAACAAGGATGTGTGGACTGCTCTCCACAAAAGGTTCTCCCTGAGTGTGGCAGGTTCTGGTGAAGTGTGATAGGATTTTCTGCGGAGCAACAGGGAACTAACTTGCTATCTAGGAAACTGGCTAGAAGAACGGAAACTGCTACAGGGAGTGCCTGATGCTCAAAAAACTCTTCAATTCATTGTTCTCCAACAGGATTATTCTTCAGTCGGGTCCTGAGGCTTTCATTCTGTTTGGAAAGGCCTGTGGGAGGGTCTGGAGAGATGGCTCAGTGGTTCACAGTAGGTACTGCCCTGAGGACCTGTGCTTGGTCCCCCAGCATCTATATCTAGTAGCTCACAATTGCCTACAATCCCCACTCTAGGGGACCCAACACCCTCTTCTACCTTCCACAAACACCTGTATCCATATGCATGTCCCCTGAAATGCAACTAATTAGACATAAACATCAATCTTGTATTCTTTATGTAGCCAATGAAGCAAGCAGTATGTTTGAACTAACACTGAGAATACTTCAGACACCTATAAGGAGTGTAATGAGTTCCTCCAAGCAGGTAATGGCTCAACCTACGGACATTTAATTTGACAGCGTTCTCGGGTATGTGTTGTGAGCAGTAGTCTGAACCACCTAACACCGTCCAATATCATATTTCTTCAAATAACACACTCATTTCCAAGTGTGAAGTCCAAGAATAATTAATGTGGTGACTGCCTATAGCAGAGTGCCCAGAATGACCAACTATGTCCTTCCTAAGAGAGAGGTGAGATGTCCCTGGTAATTCTCAGTGTACATATTTACTAAAACAATGGAGGAACCATCCCTGAGCGCTGGCCTCTCACGAAGCAAGTCATGATTTACTAATTTGTTTTTGGCTTAGAGACCGTATCTCTTATAGCCAAGACTAACCTTGAACTCTGATCTTCCTGCTTCTACACCTCTCGAGCTAGGTTTCCAGGAAATGTGTTACCATGCTTATGTGGGGCTTAACATTCACAAACTCTGCCTTGCTCCAAGCTCCTGATGCCCAGATACGTTAGACAATATGAAGAAGTGAAGCAGGAAATCAGCTTAAATACCACAAAATGACTGTCTGTGGCAGCTCCTTGGGATGCTGGGCATTCAGACATAAGGAAAAATTGCACGGTGTCACCCCTCCTCAAGTTTAGCCAGGTCCACAAAAGGTATCAATAGTCACATCAGGCAGAAGGCACACTCTGTGGAGTTACATACAACTCAGAGGGAGAAGAGTTGTTCCCAGATGGGGAATAAGCACTATGGCCACCATGTCTGTTTTGGGTGGAAATCAGTCAACACGAAGGCAGAGACAGAAGCATATTCAGAAAGCACTCAAGTGGGGAGGATACGCCCTAGAGGTTTAGCTCTAAAATCATGAAGCTTTCTCACATCACCTAAAGGGATTGATCTTTCTACTATGCATGGAGAGGGGTGTGGCTGTACTGGAGAATGCCTGTCACAACAATACAGAGCTTGAGTCCCAGTGCCTGCACAGTCAGCTGTGGTGGCAGGCACCCTAGGCCCAGCACTAGAAAGGCGAAGGCAGGCAGAGCCCCCAGGAACTTGCTTGCCAACCAGACTAGCTAAACTGGTGAGTTCCAGGTCTTGGCACTCGGTCTCAAAAGATAACAGAGGAAGATGCACAAAGGTGAATCACATGTGCATGTGCATACACCTACCATACATGTATACAAACATACAATTCACACCCCCCCCCAAAAAAAGGAGAGACAAGTTTTGTTGTATGGTTACTATGGCACCTTTATTCTGGTGACACCTTACTTCTCCCAAAGGCCCTGACTAACCCCAACAAGAGACACATTTGAACCCAGGGACTAAACGGAACAAGCCAACGCAGACAGTTGTGGAACATTTTGTTTTCTGCATTAAAACAATCATCTGATTTTTCTATCTGCCATCAGTACAAGTTAAGAAACTGAGCTTAAAAATAAATCTAATTAGAGCTGGCTGCAGTAACACATAAAGTATTTATCACAGAGCAGCAACATTTCAGTTGGTTCTTTTCATTGCGACTAGCGGAGAAAACCCCAGAGCTACGGTGTCATTTGCTGCATATCAGAATGCATTTTGTGACTGTGAATAGAACCAGAACATGCCTTCCAGAGTTCATTTCAGACTGGAAACAAGCAGCAATTAAATTTGAAAAAGCGCCCGATATTGAATTTTTTTTTCTCGTGGCTTTTCCCATTACCAACCCATTTGTCTTCAAATTCAACAAGGTCGCTCTAAAACGTTAGAGCACTGGAATACATGCTTGTGTCCAAGATTGCCAAAGAAAATACGGGTGCCCCATAAATAGAACTAAATGGGGACTGGGTGATTGCTTCGTGGTTAAAGTGTTGGCCAGGTGCTATAAAGACCCGGGTTTGGATCCCCAGACTTGTCAGCTCTGTGTGACGGCCCACCTATGATCCATTCCTCATAAGAGAGAAAAGAAGATTCCAGATCAACCTGGCTGGCCAGACTAGCCATAAGATAACTGTTTGAGAAGTGCCATCTTCATGAGTAAGGCAGAAGAGGCAATAGAAGATTCCTGATATTAACCTCAGGCTTCCATATGTAAGCCAGCACACATGCAAACATGCATATACATATATGTACTATACATATAAACACAAATGAACGAGTAAGAACTAAGTAGGTAGCTGTTATCACTGGGCAGAGTTAACCAAAATGACTTCGGCTTGCAAACTATCAGAATGTTTTCCACAAGAGATGAGAAATAGGATGAATCCCTCCCTCAGGGAAGGACACCACCAACCAAGGTCTGTCTGAGCAACTCCACTTGAAAATCCACACCACAAAGCACAAACATCCCTTGGAGTTCGGAATGGTGAGAACACGCTCCCACAAGCAAGCTCCTCTCCAATGGGCTCTGCAAGAAAAGCCAGGGCCTCTCTAGTCTGGGATCAAACCTCAGTTGGATCCCTTTGAAGCTACAGGACTTCGGGCAAGATGACTTTCTCCATTTGCATGTGGAACACTCACACCATTTCCCCTACAGCTGCTACCACACAGGGCAGACTGTGACTCCAAAGGGACAGGCTGCTGACACTGCTATCCCCCTGCTTACTTTATCCCTGCCACAGCAGCTGGCCACTGCAGAAAATCGTCTGAAGGGCTGTTCAGCCTTCTTGCAAAGAGTTGGATCTGTAAGGCCTCTAAAGGCATGGGTGTTAAAGAGTTGGTCCCCAGTGCTAGGCAGTACTGAGAGGTAGTATCATTGTTAGGTCACTACAGCATGTCCTGGGATGACATGGAGGGGACAAAGGGATGCTGGTCTTGTCTTGGCTATCTCACCACCGATCCCAAAGCCACTGGACCAACTGGATCTCGACTGGAACCGCAGCAACTGAGCCAAAATATTCTTCTTTTAATATGTCAATTTCTCAGCCATGCTATAGTAACTTCCTTTGAGCACCGTCCACCCAACACCACTTTCCTTCTGTGATGGTCAGCCCTCTAACTGATCGCTATGCTATTAGAAAGCAGGGACTCCATGTTGCTACAGTCTCTGAGGCTAGAGCCATGACTGGAAGTAGCACACGTCTGATAGGTTCTTTAAAAGATTTTATTCAGTAAATGTCGATATGGACCCAGAAGTAAGCTCACTAAACATTAATGACCAATTTATTCAAAGAATGTTTCTGAACCCATATGATGAGGTGAATGGGGGTCCAGGAAGGAAATAGCTTTGGCTTCAAATTGTCATTGCTGTGAAGTCCTCCTCTAACGTACAATTAGAAAGTTCAGTAAGTGTAGCATGTCATCCGTATGGGCGAGCAATACAGAAAGCCACAAAAGCTTGCAATTTTCTTTAGTTGTGTTTCACAGACTTTACCAGGCATCCAACACACACACACCACAAGCTGTGCATGTGCATCATCCTGGAAAAGCTCGCCCAAGCCTGCTGCATTGTTGCTCAGCATTAACTTCTGTAGAAGCAGTGCGAGCACAGCCCAAGGTTACCTGTGCCTCTGCCTTGGATTCCAACAGGTGACTAAGGAGGGTCCCGCCCAACAAGGCCTTTTCTCGGTCTGTCCGGTTCTACTGAGAAAAGTCACTACTAAAGAGACTCACGATAAGTGCAGAGGGTGAGTGAGTGTTGAGCAGTTAGCCCAACATGAGACATTTATTAGGATTCTCTACAAGCCTCAGTGATACTGTGCGAGGGGAATGGGAAGAATCTAAGAACTGGAGACAAAGGTGGTGTGGAATTCTGTCTTTGGGGAATGCATGTGTTAACACTTAGGAGCTATGATCACCTAAATGACACCTGCATAAGATTATGACCATAATGTCCCATTATGGAGTCGGGGTAGATGAGAGGTTCTCACTGAGGATTCATGGGTTGGTTAAGGGTTACTGGGAGAAGAGCCATTTTCTTAGTGGTACAGCCATTGATAAGTTTCCCATGACCCTGTATCTACCTCTCATCGGCATTACTATAAGTAAGCCTATTTATTGGTTAAAAAAATTTAGAGTAGTTGAAAAGAGGAAGGCATGAGTAAAAAGGGAGATGGACTAGTTGAAGTATCATCAAAATACATTAAATATACATATAAAGAGGTCACAACAATGCCCACTGTTCTTTAACAGGTGCTGATACAAAGAATTCAATAATATAAGGCCATCCCTGTCCCTTTAATTGTAATTTCTCTCTGTTTCACTGATGGACATGACTTAACGGCCTTCCTCACTGCATCAGCACCACAAATAGACTGCTATTTGGCTTCCTACTCTGGGGACATAAGTATTTGGTAGATGGTAATGACAGTAAGAGATGGTAAACAAACACCATGCTAGATGACGAATAGGTGGGCAGATAGGCGTACATAAGTATCTATAAATGCATAATAGATACGCGATGATGATAGGTAACTAACAGGCATCTAGAGAGTAGACAACGAGGAAGAAGACAGATGGTAAGTAAGACAGACATCATAAGCATAAAGCAGTTAGACAAGGGCAGGATAAATGGGTAGATGGAACAGGTTGACAGGTGACAACAAAGACAGAATGAAGATGTAGATAACAGGTACACGTGGGAGGAGATAGGCAGATGGATCAAAAGATATAGAAGTTAGATACTAAATGTATAGATAATGTATAGATAAAAATGTATAGATAGGGTGATACATAGGTCGGTGGCGGATAAGGAAACAGGATACCCAGACGAGTGTGTAGACAACAGAACATGTTAGCTAGGAGAGTATGGAATAAATCTTTATTTCTTAGATCAGAAAGGGGATGCCCATCTTGGTGGATCCAATGTGCGCTACAACACTTAGTCTCTTGACCACCGTCATGCCTACAAGTCTAACCACATTTCAGGCTGAACTCACTGGTGTAGAAAATCACACAGCAAGGAAGCAATACACCCACAGAGGCTCATACAGTGATACAGAGGTTCATCATATCCTAAAGGTTCCTACAGGGACAGGATTCAGGACCCTTTCTCCTAAGAATTAGGTAGCAGCGGAGGAGAGAGGGGAGAGCAGATTGTGATATTTTAAGTCCTAACAGAATATTTACAATGTCTAATTTTTTTTTCATCTCTAGAGTCCGGGCTGCCAAGGAAGAGGTCACACCTCTGCAGAGCGTATGTGATCACAGAGTGACAGGCAGCTAAATACATCCAAACCGATGAGGAGGGCACAGAATGGGACTCCTTGGGGCCTCCCTGTTGGAAATAGCATCCTTCCCTTGTTAAGCCTGGTGGATATTCTGAGCCAAATGACTTCTAAGGGGAAACTCTGGTGTTCCCCAACCTCAGGAGTCATCCTGAGATTCCACCTTCACAACCTGGGAGTCTCTTTAAAGACAGAGGCGCAATTATTCACCACACTGAGTGTTTTCAGAGTCATTTCTGCCAGCTACTGCTGGCTGGTCCAGTCCTAGTTCATGAAAAATTGGGATACCCGTCCCATGACACGCTGACCCATGTCAGCAGACATTCTGCTCCCCTGGATTCATGTCCCAGAGAGATGGCTGCCTGTCCATTAATGTGAGCATGTGCAGACACCACCAGTATCACCATGCATATAAACCATGTGCAACAGGTAACCAGACTCAGAGGATGGTCCAAGATACCAGCAGCCTTAGAATAACCCTACATAAATCCAGGAATTGTCCATCTCTCAGATTTGTCCTTAGCACACCAGGGGAGGCATGACTGTGGGATGATTTGAGTTAGAAATGGGTGTTCTTAACTGACATTGATTTGACTGGCCATGTAGATTTGATTTATGATAAAATGCCATCAACTATTATCTGTCCGTGATAATTCTATGGTGCTCATAAAATGGCCCACACCTGAAGGGGTCCCCAGAAGACTTGACTTGGCCCCCAACATCAGAAGGTCAAGACCTTTTCCAGGTGGTGCGCCATCTTGAGTTTAGTTAGGGGATGTGCAGAGTTGAATGGACTTATTTAAAACTGTCTTCTCTCAACACCATCTCCGAAGTCACACTCAGTCAGGGGTGGCTCTCTGAATCTCTACAAAGCCTGCTCAAGTCTAATCCAGAAGACAAGCTGATGCCTGCACTAGCTACCATTTTCTAGACTCTTCCTTCTTTCTTTCTTCTTATTGGATACTTTCTTTATATGCATTTCAAATGTTATCCCTTTCCCGGTTCCCCCTCCAGAAACCCCTTATCCCATGCCCTCTCCCCCTGCTTCTACCCACCCATCTACCCACTCCCTCCCGCCTTCCTGCCCTGGCATTGTCCTACACTAGGGCATCAAGTCTTCGAAGGACCAAGGGCCTCTTCTCCCACTGATGCCCAACAAGGCCATCCTTTGCTGCATATGTGGCTGCATATGTGTACTCTTTGGTTGGTGGTGTCTGGTTGGTTGATATTGTTGTTCTTCCTATGGATTGCAAACCCCTTTAGCTCCTTCAGTCCTTTCTCTAACTCCTCCATTAGGGACCCTGTTCTCAGTGGTTGGCTGCGAGCATCTGCCTCTGTATGTGTCAGGCTCTCTCACACATGGCTCAAGACCCCTCTCTCTCCTCAGCCTGCAGCTAGCCTTTCCAAACGCCAGCTCTCCGTCCACCTACAGACGCTATCTACTTAGAGCAGACCAGACAGAGAGAGAACAACCCCCATTTCACATTTTCTGAAGATACAAAAGTGTTTAATTTTCCAATTCTGCCGATGGCTCGGAAAAGCGGCACTCTCTGTCTCTGCTTCAATTACCTCGCTCTCTTTAAGCAAAATGAAATTTGAAGCCAGGCAGAGGCTCTGGCACCAAAGGAAGAGCATTAGCATAAATATTGGTTTGGTGGAGCTCACATTTTTCTTGCACTCACGGAACTGAAGCGCTTGCTTTTTATTTATTTATTCCCCCCCCCCATCTTGCTACTACGCGCATTTCTAACCATCAGCAAAACCCCAACTTTTGTCATCAGAAAACTGCTTCTGGCTAGGCTTTTTAAACTTGGTGGCTGGCAATCTATCAGAAAATGATTGAGGATAACAACCTTTGACTTAAATAAAATCATTTAGTCGAGGAAAACGGCCTGCCGAGAAAGAGAGAGAGGTCATGTTGTTGGTTAAGGTAGCTTAGTCGATGTTGGAGAGTCTCGTGTTAGCAACCAGAACCTGTCATTCAAATCAGGCTTGCAGGCGCTGGCAGGGGAACGGGATCACTCACGGTGTCTTGTCAATCAATACCGGGCACTAATACAGGCCTAGGCCACCTTAGTCAGCCACAGCCAAGGGATGGTAATTCTTACCTTATATGGAAATGGAACTTCTTGCTGTTCTTTCTCAATTTATCATTTTTTAACCTGTATGTGGGGATCTATCTTCTGTGCCGATTTATCCGGTTGGATTTAACCAGTGACCCTACTGCCTAACCCTAACAATACTGAAGCATTACCAAATTAGCTGCCTGCCGGGACTACCAACCGCCATCTCTCTTCAGCTACAAGTTTTTCATCTTTGGAATCCATTTGTTACTTGGTCTGGCCAGGATGCGTACTCTTCGGTGGCCGGGCCTAAGGCTAAGCTGGTTCAGAGAAGCTGTTTACAAAATGTAGCTTGGAGATGGGACAGAGCTGGCCTGGTCAGACTGCCTGCCTAGCATGGACAAAGTTGTGGGTCTAATTCTCAGCATCATATAAACTAGGCACGGTGGTGTAGGCTATAATCCTAGCACTGGAGACACAGAGGTAGGAAGAGAGAAAATTCCAAGGCATTCTCGGCTACGTAGGGAGTTTGAAGCCGGCCAGAGATGTATAAGGCGCCATCTTAAAAACTAACAGGCAAACAAACAGACGCATGACCTTCGACGTGCTGCTGGTGGACGACCAGGTCTGACGCTTAGGCCTGCGCTTAACTGTGTCTGTCCTTGGAGGTCCTGCGACCTCAACACTTATAAACATCATTCCTGTTCCTTCTGCCCTCCCTGCCCAGCTTGCCAAGGCTCTAGGCCCCCTATAGGTTTTCCCTCTCAGAAGCACGTGACTCTTACTTCCCTGCAGCCTCATGAAGCACCTACCCTATTCCATAGCATGTGCGTGCTGTGTCATGGCACCGGGGATTCACTTGCTCACACACCCTTCGTCTGCAGATCTTTCCCCTTTAACAAGAAGCTCACTCAAGGTTGTGACTTGGAGCAGCCTATCCGACTAGGAAATAGTCAGCCTCAAACGCTGCTAAATAAACAACCAGTGGAGATCTGTCCACGTCTCACAGGGTTCTCCTAAGTGCTTTACATCCCCTCAATACAGATTCATTTCTAAAGACACAAAAGTTTTTGACAGTCCATGGCCTGGAAAATCAAACATCCTCCAACTGCTTTGATGACCTTCCTCTTTAGGAAGAATGGTATTAAAACAAAAACGGTAGGCAGGTGGCTTACCCAGTAAATTGCTTGCTACGCAAGGATTGATGCATGTTCGAAACCCAAAGCACCCATTAAAATAAAACAGACAGACAGGGATGGGGGAGGGCGGTTGGGGAAGGGGACTAGGCACGGTGACACATTTATAATCCAAGAGCTGAGAAGGTGGAGACAGAAGGATAAACAGACTCCTGACTCTGGCCAGCTGGGTGGTGTGAATCGGTGTGATTCAGACCAGTGTGAGAGATGTAGTCTCAAAAAGTAAAGTGGAGAGTGACTGAGAATGACAAAATTGACCTCTGTGGGCTGGAGAGATGGCTCAGCGGTTAGAGCACTGACTGCTCTTCCAGAGGTCCTGAGTTCAATTCCCAACAACCACATGGTGGCTCCCAACCATCTGTACTGGGATCTGATGCCCTCTTCTGGTGGATCTGAAGACAGCAACAGTGTACTCATAGACATAAAATAAGTAAATCTTTAAAAAAAAAATGACCTATGGTCTCAATACACAGGGGCACACTACACATGCACACACATGCATCCCTTCTAGAGTGGAAAAGCACATAACACACACACCTACAAAATGCTCTCTGTTGATAGAATCACGCCAGCCTGTTTACTCTGAGAGATCCTCAAAAGTCCAAACTGCTCAGAATAGCAAAGAAAGCCACCCACACACAGCTTCCCCTGAGCTCCTGGGTTCCACTTGACAATGGACAACCCTGGAACCTCTTGGGCTTTACTCTTAAAATACAACACACCCTTTTATACATTTTACAGCTAGGAACTGTTCCAGCCTGACCGTTTGCCAGAATCTTCCCTGAATGCCCACCCATGCTGGGCAACTGAGATTGTACTTACTAATCACTGCCAAGTCAGATGTCACCTGCTGTATCTTTGTCCCCTCCCCCTTTCCCTCTGCTCTCAGAGTATATTGTGCTCCTGTCTCTCTTTAGCCCGTCCGTGTGTTTATCAAGCTTTGGATCACATGGTTTCCTCACAACTGAGTGGGAAACAGACAGACAAGTGCCCAACAGGGCTGGGGGTTGATCCAGGATTTCAGATAAACAATTGTTCAATGGGTGAATGGACTGTGTGGCCACAGAATTTTATTTTAAAAACCATTCATTGTGGCATAGCAGCAATGGAAAAGTCATACGGTGTCCCCTGGAGTCTAGAAACGATTCATTTATTCCTATGGGGGTCACCAGATACCCCCTGCAGCTGGCCCAGTCAAATGCAGTTGAACAACCTCCAATGTCCATTTACATCCTTCAGAGTAGCCTGGAGGCCAGGTCACTCCCACCCCAGACAGGAAGGAAATGGGAAGTCCCTCCCAGGTGATGAGTGGCCTGGGATGTGCCTGGAACATACAGAGCCTCATGAACATACAGAGACCATGCCCAGTATGATTACTGTCTAAGTGCAGGTACCAGACAGGCATTGTGGAGGTGGAGGACAAAAAAGATGGCCAATTGTGTTGGAGGTCTATCTCGGTGGAATGCATGCCAAGCGTCCAGGAGGCCCTGGGTGAGATGCCATCACTACATTAAAAACCTGAGTGTTGGCGTACAATGTAACTGCCACATCTGCTTGGTGGAGGGAGGGGCGGAAGAATTCTAGGTCATCACTGGATAGACAGTGAGTTCGAAGGCAGCCTGCTATATATTAAAAGGCAAAAGGGGAGATGCCAGTCACTTTACCCTGCCTCATGAGGTCCCTCTTACTTCCCCAAGGTGGCTTCTTCCTTGAAAAGCTTAAACAATCTAGTGTTGAGCGCTCAACCCATAAAGTCATTCTCCTGACTTCCTAGAGTACTTGGTGTAAGCCTATCACAGCTTGTCTCCCTAACTCGTGTCGGGGAAAGCATACTGATTAGACCATGAGTCTTACATGGGTAGGGATGTCACTTGGCACCTTGAAATCTCTAGTGTTCCATCCCCAGGGATGAGGTGTGCTCTGTCAAAGGTGAGCTGATTCGAGTTCAGGAGCTGCTTTGAAAACTGAACACAACGTAAAGCTCCCACTAGAACAGTCCGGACGCCTTACCTCTTTAAGCACCAGCACGCACTTGCCAGGTCCCACGGACTGAGGTAGTTCTGAAATCCTTCCTTTGTTTAGGAACGGGCCTGAGAAACACCGGTGGTTGACGAACAGCTGTGGGCAGTAGTACTTCTCATTGGCGGTTCCTGCTGGAATAGAATGGCATAGTGGGATGCTGGGGGCTTGCTGGGTCACGACATGGGGATGACAAGACCTGTGCTGAATCCAAAGATCTCATTTTGACTGATGAAGGATCTGGAGAAGAAATGGACTCTGAATGGTCACTGCCACCCCCCTAGAGCTAGTGCCATTGTGACTCTAGTCAAACATCCTAACTTCAGTTTCAAAGTTCGACAGAGAGAAACATGGTTTTCTTCTCTAGAGAAAAGGTGTCAACACATTTTCAGATCTGTTACAGTATCCTAAGACACTGGTTATTTTTCCCACTATGTAAACATAGACTTTTCTGTGGATTATACAGTATCTAAGACACAGAAAGAAACAGACTACAGCAATGGCAAACCAGGTATCATGACCGAGTTCAAGGACAACCACTGTCCTACAGAGAAGATCCCCTGTATGTCCTACTCCAGTAATGCCCCTCATTGCCCTCAGAAGAGTGGTTCTCAAGCTTCCGAATGCCTCTACCCTTAAGTACAGTACCTCATGTTATTTTCATTGCTACTTCATAAGTGTAATTTTGCTACTGTTATGAATCTTAATGTAAATGTCTGTGTGTTCCAATGGTCCTAGGTAACTCCTGTGAAAGGGTCGACGACCCCCAGAGGAGTTGTGATCCCCTGTTGAGCATTCGGTACCTTTAGCACTGATATCCATCACACTGAATATGATATTTACCATTAAAGTTAAACAACTTCAGCGCTCAGCACGTGAACGTGTGCAGCGAGTGATCGATATCTGGGATCTTCACAAAAACACTTCATGGATGATTTTTCTGTCGCACTTTGCTAGCTTGGTTTTATAGAGTCCCAAGTCAATAAACGGATAGTAAATTTTTGCCAACAAATTGAAAACACTCTGTTTTCGTGTGTATACGTGATTCTGCCCTTTTTTTGGACACACCACAATTTATTTGTCATTTCTCTTTAAAACTCTTAGCTGTTGCTGCTTTCTTAAGAGTTTCCAGGCATGATTTAAGGAATGCACCTTCAAAAGTTGACTTCAGCAAATGGGCAAGAGATCTGTGTGAGGGCACAGCGGAAGTAGAATTGGCTTCTCCATCCACCCACATACCTACAGAGGTAGAGTTGACCATACTGTCCCCACAATGATGACCCCGCTGACATTCCCAACAGTATCGTGGTAGAATTGCTGTTGTTCTACATCCAGGCCAACTAAGCATTGCTAGATCTTTCCACATTGCCAGTGCGATGGAGAGAAAATTACCATTGCATAGCTTGAGCTCCCATCCTTGGAATACGTTCATTCAGCAGGGCATGCTGAGTCTCTAGCGCGACAGCCCAGACTGGTGTGGAACTCACGGTACTTCTGCTATGGGACCGCAGGTGCTGGGCTAGCACGTGTGCACAATCACATTTGGTTTGAGTAAAAGTTCTTGGTGTTTGTGATTACAGAGTAATGTCTCTCTTTGGGTTAAGAGCCCTACTCTCTGATGTGCTCTCTCGGCCAAGATTTGCCAGAGAAGCAGTGAGATTTGTTCAGAAATATTACTACTTGTTTGCAGGCAATTTAACAGTTCAGAAAGGCCTGCTTCTTAAACTTAAGAGTCAGTAAATAGGAGGGAGGGAAGAATTTTATATTGAATGTATAAAGAAGAGTAATATTACTGCAGTAGACTATAAACTGGTGTGGTTTCCAAAAAAAATACCATTTTGAAGTTCTATACAAGAAGGAAGATAATTAACTTCACAAACTGAATTTACTTAAATTTTTTGCTAGTATTACCCAGACCTTTAGTTAAATGTTCATCTAGTCTATTTATAAAATAGACACTCTCGGCTATACCAGTTTATGTAGACATAGCTATAGTCACATTTGATGGTCCAGTGGCAGCCCACAACTCTGTCTCACAAAGAGGCAAGACTTAATGTGTTGACAAATAGATTGTCCACAACCAGACTCAAGATTTCATGAGTGAATTAAACCGTGTGGATATATGTAAGTCACTGGGCATGGTGCATATAGATAACCCAGAGAAGTGGTACACACTTGGAATCATAGTGCTAGGTAGGCTGAGGCAGGAGGAGGCCAAGGCTAGCTTGGACTAAGTAGCAAGACCGTGTTTCAAAAAAATCAAGTGGAACTGTGATGAAATGACAAGAAAGGAGTGGCCAATACTAATTCTCAGTGTTTTCTTTTTCTTTACCCTGGTCAGGGATACAGGATGCTAATCTGATTTACAATGGCCAAATGTCAAACACATTCTTGTCCTGAAGATTCCAAGACCTGTCTACAGGTCCTGACCAAACAGTAGTAAAGATGAAGTACAGCTTTAGCTTCAAAAGAGTTTCTTTTTAATGTCTGTCTGTCTGTGTCTAGCAACAGAAGGAAGGAATGGAAACGGGTTCAAAGTTGAGAAGCAGGGACCACAACAACAAGCATGTCTGCAGTCCCAACAGCACAGTGGAAAGAAATGGTGTCCTTTGTGAAGTGTATTTACCTGCGGTGTCCATCTGAGGGGGCAGGCAAAGCTCTTGAGGTATATTCTGAACAGGCACTGGGGGTAACGATCTGTGGAAAAGAACATCAACTATTAAGGGGACAGGCTTAAGAAGAAGTGGTGCCCTGCAAACTCCTCATAGTTAGAATCGGTATGCCAGGAACTCAAGACCAAGCCATTACGAGGTAGGCCATGTGTACCAAAATAGCCCCAGTCAACTAAATAAGGAGGTCATTTTGAAAACTTGGTGTTCAAATCCATCTGATGACCCTAAAAAGCCTAGGCACACATGCCTCTGAGTGGCCATGCCTGACCAATGAGTTTCCTCTGAACTTGGAATAATGTCTTCAATTACATTCTAGACACAATTGATATCTAATTAATGTCAGATGTCTCCACTGTGATTGTCTAATTAAAACAACCTTCAGGTGACTTTGGACATCTTTAATCTGTGTTTGTGGGGGACGGATATACTCAAAAGAAGACTCAAGGAAAAGAACTATAACCTGGTGACTGTTAAAACTTTAATTCTGGTTCGTTCTTTCAGAGTTCAGGTAAAAAGTTCATAGATAAATGTAATTTTTTTTAAGTGTAGTGTAAGGAGAATAAAGGAAATCTGGGGGCTCAGAGGGGTACACCTGGGGTAGCTGCATAGCAACTTTAATTTTTGAAAATTGACCTAAATGTTAAATAATCCATCAACAGATATCTAAAGATGGAGGAGGGTGCATCCTCTCCAGCAGAGGATGTTAGACTGTGGTTCCCTGAGCACAGAACTGGCATCTAGTGAAATACGCAGAAAGACAGATTCTCAGATTAAACCCCAGAAATCCCAAATCAGAAATCGTGAGTGTGGGGCCCAGCGATCTGTTTGTGGTGCGAAAATCATTAACCCATGAACTGAAAGTGAGGACTCATTAGCAAGAGCTTACCACCGACCTATCTACAGCACGTTACACAGATTAACGGGAGCCACAGGACGAGGCTGCCCCAGGCATTCAGTGATGACTGCCTACAAGACACCCCAAGTCATGATCCCCACTCAGTGATCAACGCAAGCACTTGTTTCACGTCTTGTTTAAATTTAAGCCTGAATATAAGCAAAATGTACTGTTTTCGGTTAACTTTATTACCATATGTTTTTGTTTCCTTAAGGAAACACAATCACTTCAGATGGAAGGAACATTTGGATGCATTTTAAATATTTTACAATGCTCAAAAGGCCCACCAGAAGTTTCAACTTTTCAAACACACCCCGTCCGCATGTACAACACTTCACCCTCAAACCTCCACACACACCCCAAACTGTAACCTATATCCACATCCATGATGGAAAAACCATTTTTGAAACACATGAAACCAAATTTGATTTAAAAAAAAAAAACCTCAATAGTTATTGTTCTTTTAAAAAACAAAACAAACAAACAAACAAAAGCAACTTCTCAAGTTCAGCCCGACGGGTGTCTGGGGACCAGGGGTGACACTGAAGTCTTTTTTTTTTTTTTTTTTTTTGCCTCCAGACATTCAGGGTCAGCAAAACAGATCACCCATCTGTAAGCTATGCTTGTCATATGGGGCCACCGAGAATCAGCACCAGAGGCAGTCATGTCCATCAGTGTGAAATTAAAAATGAGAATAACCACGGGGGCTGTAGGAGGCTTTGACAATGGGCTCTGGATTCTACATGTAATAACTTCGGAAGGAGGAACAGCTGTCCCATCACTGGTAAGACACTCGCTAGCTAATGCCCCAAGAAAAACACTCAGGCCTTTTATAGCTAACCATGCACTTTGCGAGAAGAAAAGGAAGTGGGGAAAATACATACGGTTTTTCCGGAGGTACAGTGATCGGCTTTTTCTTGCTTTTTGCTGGAAAATGGGAAGAGAGAAAGAATAGGACACTGTTACTGAATTTAATCCTTCTTTAATGGCTCAGTGTAAAAGTACAACTTGCTTGATTTATTTAGAGGTAATGTCTCATGCAGCCTGGAACTGGATGCGTAGCTGAAGGCAGCCTTGTGCGTCTGATCCTCCAGGATCTACCTTCAGAATGCTGGGATTGCATGGGTGCGATACTGAGCCCGGCATAAGGAGTTCTGGGTCTACGCCCGGGCTTTAAGTGGGATAAGCAGCTATGTAGGTCCACACTCTCTCAACAGAGCTGCTTCCACGGCCCTTCATTATTTCTGAATAGGACAGGGATCACTTTTGTACATCTCTTAAGCCACTACATAATGAAGACAGTCTTTATGGCAAAGTCTTAATGATTATTTTCTCTTATTAAGATGAGTCCTTGTGTCCACTCTCAAAACTAGAGAGCTGTTGAAATCAAATGACAAATTTACATAGCATCTCTGAGTATAAAACAGATATATAGTTTTATCAAATGTGAACAAAACTTAAGTACATCTGACCTTGTCACAACATTGGCTATTTTATTTTAAAAGGTGCTCTTAGTAAGGAAGATCAAGAGAACACGTTACACTGCACATAAACACGCATTAAGATACATTGTTGGAAACTCGATAGAAATTCTAATGAGGCAAAAAATACTGCTAAGATAATACGCCCCCAAGTCAGCCTCAATGAAAGGGTACAAACAGCTAGCAGTGTATCTGCTCAAATGTTCAAATAAAACCAGCAAATAATGATGGGGGGGGGGCGAGAACCCTCTCTGTTATATCTTTAAAGACTTATTTTATTTTTAATTAGGCAAGTGTGTCTAAGTGTGGGTGTGCATATGTGAGTCCAGCCAAGGGTGTCAGATCCCTAGGAACTGGAGGTCCAGGTGGTTTTGAGCTGCATGATGTGAGTCCTGGGTACCAATCAGGTTGTCTGCAAGAGAAGTATACATTCGTAATCACTGAGCATCTCCCCAGTCCCAATTCTTGCATTCGTTTCTTGAGTACACACCATTCTGTAGAGGAGAGGTTAATCCTGAACTGTTATCCCACCAAATGCTAAAAGTCGCAGAAATTTGTTCAGCATACATAAGGGCTAAGCTGGGAACTGTGGTGCGTGCCTTAACTCCAGCACTAGGGAGCCATACGTAGGCAGAGATCCAAACTCTGTGAGCTTGAGCCTAGTCTGGTCTACATAGTGAGATCCAGAACAGTCAAAGCTATGTAGCACACTGCCTTGGGGAAAAAATGCTGATGTTAGAAGATAAGAGAGTTATCTGAGTCAAGATTGATAACAGACAACAGTGTGGTCTGTCTTTTTATCAAGGCGATAAACATTTATTAGAAATAAATACTAACAGAGGAGCTGCAGATAGGGTCACTCACAGGGTGCTTGGAGGAAGTAAGGCTGGCCCAAAACCTCTCTATGGAAAGCACTAGGGTGTGTGTGTGTGTGTGTGTGTGTGTGTGTGTGTGTGTGTGTGTGTGTGTATGTAGGTATATATGTAGGGTGTGTATATGTATGTGTGTGTAGGGTTTGTATGTGTGTATGTATGTATATGTGTAGGGTATATGTGTGAATGTACATATGTATGTGTCTAGGATTTGTGTGTATGTGAATGTATGTACATATGTAGGGTGTGTGTGTATGTATATGTATGTATGTATGTAGGGTTTATGTATATGTATGTGTATATGTATGGTATGTGTATGTGTTTAGGGTTTTTGTGTATGTGTGTATGGTATGTATAGGGTATGTATGTAGGGTATGTATACGGTGTGTGTATGTATATGTGTGTAGGGTTTGTGTGTGTGTATGTATATATGTGTATATATGTGTGTGTATGGTGTGTATAGGGTGTGTATGTGTATATTTGTGTATGTATGTATGTAGGTAGGGTGTATGTATAGGGTATGTAAGTGTATGTATGTGTGTGTAGGAATTGTATGTGTGCATATATGTGTGCATATGTGTGTATGAATGTATACATGGTATGTGTATGTGTGTAGGGTGTGTGTGTGTGTGTGTGTGTGTGTGTGTGTTTGGGGGACATGGGTGTGACGTGGCACACATGTGGAAGTCAGAGGGCAATGTCAAATGTTAGTCCTTATTCCTGTCTCATTTGAGATAGGGTCTCTTCTTCACTGCCATTAACATCACGCGGGGATTACAATCCTGCATCCCAACTCAGGTCTTCATGCTTGCCGGGAAGTGCTTCACCCACTGAGCCCTCTCCCTTAACTCAAATATCATCTCTTTAACAAAATGTAAAGCCTGTTATCTTTAAGGACTCATACTATTTAATTAGTACCTTTGATGTACATTAAGGAGAAATAAATGCAAGGATGAATCTAATCTGAAGACGTTTAAGGCCTGGAGTTTCCACTGGAGGGACCTGTGATAACATGTCACGGTTGCTTTACATGTATGGATGTGATGTGTTGTAATTTAGCTACATGACATGACGTAGACGGGTTAGCACTAGACCTGTGTTCAAGTCTGAACTGGCAGTTATGGCTGCTCCTTGCTGGCTTCATGGAGGAATCTTGTGGAAACAGAGTTTGCTGAGTCTCCACCCCCATGGTATCTGGTATGGACTGGGGAGCTGTTACATTGGTAAATTAGCAGAAATGATGTGATTTGGTGTTGGGGCATCAAAAAAACCTGAGGTCATATATTAT
Organism: Rattus rattus; assembly: GCF_011064425.1. NCBI lineage: Eukaryota > Metazoa > Chordata > Mammalia > Rodentia > Muridae > Rattus > Rattus rattus. The sequence goes on along the minus strand of NC_046167.1, from coordinate 16,632,579 downwards.
TAAGCATTGTTTAGTCATTGTTAGTAGTCGACACTAAGAGCATTTAGGTCAGTAAATTGCTGAGGTCATCTTTGAGTACCTGATTTTTGATTTGGGGATATGTATGTGGTACCAGAACACAGGTGCATGTGTAGGCTTCTAGAGTTAGACATCAGGCGCCTTTGTCTAAGAGACAGTAAGGATCGATTCCCCCTCCCATGCCTTTGTCTAACGCCAGCATCTCTCAGCCAGCTTCGCTAGGCTGGCCCACCGAGGCCAGCTCCTGGGATCCGCCCATCTCTGATTCCTAATGCTGTAGTTATAGGCACGCCTAGCTTCTTACCTGGGTGTGGGGAGCTTGGTCCTTGTACATAAAAGCAATAGTCAGCTACTGAGCTGATTCTCTGGCTCTACTGATTCTTTTAGGGGAAGTTACAAGAAAAGAGCTAGAGTCCCCTGTAAAGTGATAGTAGAAAAGTAAGATGTCAGCCCATGCCCTGAGTCCCAGCATTTGGGAGACAGAAGTCAGAAAGTCTCTGGGCGTTAGAACCCAACCAGGGCTACATAGTGAGACCCTTTCTCAAAAAGTGAGGGGAAAGAAAAGAGCAATAACAACAATAGCATTAAGATGTTTAACCTAAGCTTTGCCAATCAAAACAACGGATTGAATTGTGATTGTCTCCTTACTGTCTCCTAGAATTATGTCCAAATGTCCATCTGAGGCCAGCACTTAAGGAGCAACTGAGCTACCAGCAGCAGCATTCTGTAGAGCACGGAAGCCCTTAGTGTTACGACATCCTATACCCAGTAGCCCATTTAGTCACCGAGACCATAGACGACGACGACGGGTGTTTATCAAATCTCGCTCCACTGGGAGACACTTACAGGACGACTTGTATGGCGTGGTCAAAGGGTAAGAATTCGCTTCACACCAGCCTACGGGGAAGATGTCCATGGAATCTATATCCACAATGATCTCTGGCATCGGTGTCTCCACACCTGCGTGGGAAGAAACCAAAACGATGGGTACCAAAAAGAAACACGCACACGCACGCACACCATCGCTAAGACTGAGAAATACATTCCTGGGAATGTTTTACAAATTGATAACAGTATAGAGGATGGCTTGTAGAGTCTGTGGTCTTAAAATGGGTACAAGTGTTGAAATTCTTTAGAGAATCTAAGATAGTTCGAATAGAATAGAAGTTTGGGAGAAACATATGCATTGCCCTAAAAATGGGGTGGGAAAGAGGATGCTAGGAAAACTGGAGCAGAGCCAGAGATGCTCGAAAAGGGACCAGATGTCCCCTTTCCTAAGAGTAGCTATGAAATTAAAGACATGTGGTACAGCTTGTAAACCACCATGGGAGGATTCGTTCCACACCAAGCAAAGAGTAACTGTTAACTAAATAAAAGCAAACATTACAGCCAAAAGCTACCACCACAGGGAGTCTACTACTTAGGAACTGAGAGATAAGGCGATCTCCTGAGAGGATGCATCTGCCTCTCGGCTTTGACTGGAGTGGCTCATTTTTGTATGTGTGTATGTGTTCCTGTTTGCGGATGTGCATGGATGTGCATGTATGAGTGAACTTCTGGGTGGAAGCAAGAGGTGGGCCATTCTTCCACCACACATGCCTTAGTTTTTGAGATAGGGTCTCTGACCCTAAGATCCAAAGTAGGCTAGGCTGGCTGGCCAGGGAGCCTCAGGGACCCAACTGTCTCTGCGTCCCCATATGCACATACCACTACACTCAGGTTCTTTTCTGGGGATGGAACAAAGGCTTTTGCTCCTTTGTGGCAAATACCTTACCAACTGAGCCATCGCTCAGGCCCTGGACTCATTCATTTTCGGCTCTGTTTGACCTGCAGATGCTATGTCACACAAAACACTTTTCTATAAGGAAATCTTTTATTCATGAAAAATGTCTGACACCACATCAAGCTTACTAATGGCTACTGTGCCCTGTGGCAAAGCGTCATCGCAGCTGGGAAACGTTGAGAGACGATGAGAAACCTACAATGAAGCGCTGAGCACCCTGGGCTACAGAGAGAACAAAGTTGGACCGCATCCCACTAGTTAGCAGAAGATTCCAGATAACGTTTCAAGGAAAAGCTATTATTTCTAAGACTGGAGTCCCTACAGCTTACAAGATGGTGCATGTGTCCAGGACTCTTCCTTATTTGATCCAGGACTCTTGGGGTTATAGGAGCAAAGCTAGAAGCTTCACCAAAGAGTCAACACAGCATCTGTCACTTACTATGGAAGCAAAACGCGCCCTATAAAATTCTTGAAGAATTAATAAAAATACTTATAAAAGTAAAAGAAAGCCCCCTTGGAGATAAGACCACACTCACGTTCTGCTTTTCTCTAAGCCAGGCCCCATCAGCACTGCTTGATTTATTCATGCTGACCTAGAAGTTTCATCTCAAGCCCCAGGTGGTGGTGGTGGTGGTGGTGGTGGTGGTGGTAGTAATAGTAGTGTAAAGATTCCTTCAAAACCAGGTTCACTTTCTTGACCTTTATTCAAATGACCTGATCTTTATAGAATCAGAAATTCTAGGTCTAGACAAGATTCTGGGCCCAGTCTCAAGTAATCTACTTTAAGTCCCTACTAAGACTTGTTACCTAGAATCAAACACAGGAAAGGAAATCACCAAGATCACTGTTACACATATACAGACCGAAAAGGTCCACACATAGAAGTAGCAGCAGCAGCAGCAGTAGTAGTAGTAGTAGTAGTAGTAGCAGTAGCAGCAGCTGCAGCAGCAGTAGTAGTAGTAGTAGCAGCAGTAGTAGTAGTAGCAGTAGTAGTAGCAGTAGTAGTAGTAGTAGCAGTAGTAGCAGTAGTAGTAGTAGTAGTAGCAGTAGTAGTAGTAAATCCTGCACAAACCTACTTTTAGACATATACTGTACAACTACCACATGGAACTTTCTAGAAGGTTCACAGAGACAGTAGAACAGCAGTTGCCAAGCACTGGGGTGAAATCCAGGAGAGTTCAGTAATAATGGGTACAAAGTTTCTATTTTCAAGATAAGAAAGTTCTGGAAACCTTTGCTGGTGATGTTGCATAGTGATGTGAATAAATTTACTATCACACGCCCGGGGACTTCTAAAAGTTACACTCTGTTTATTTTACCATTATTTTTTCAAAGGCACAATACCTTTTTCCAACTAAAAATCTCTCTTCGGTACAGCTCTGGACACAAAGCTAGAGTACTTTAAGTTTTGAGAAACCAAAGCATTTATCACTGGTCATGCGGGATGAACACCAGTGTGTCTCCCTTGATACGTGAAATAAAGTTCTATACATGGATATGCAGGAGGACCATCCCTAACCTAAGCACCTCAAGTGCAAAATGATCCAAAATGTGAAACCTTCTGACTGCCATTATGACTCCTTATAAAGAAAAGAGTCTAGTATGAAATTTGGTTATTTTGTACAGTCTATTAAAGATAATACTTAAAATAAATTTCAGGCCCCCTTAATTGTGTGTGTGTGTGTGTGTGTGTGTGTGAGAGAGAGAGAGAGAGAGAGAGAGAGAGAGAGAGAGAGAGAGAGAGACAAAGACAGAGTCAGAGACAAAGACAGAGTTATGTGATCTGATTTCTGGCTTGGATTTGTATCCAATGTACAAGCAACTATTCAAAACCACTAAAGTCGCTCTCTGTGTTTTGGATAAGAGACAGGAAACTTGTATCTCATAAAGTATCCAAAAGAAAAGATTCTGGGGAAGTGGCTAGCACAGGAGAAGCCAAGTGTAACAAAATGACCCCACTTAAGGACAACAGAGCCATGAAAACAAGTGAAACACCAGGCCTATCTGCTGCACAAGAAAGTGACCAGGGATCCACTTCAGCCATTGTGGAAAAGACTGACCGATGAGCGCGTGGTCCAGCTCACAGCTGCTGTGCTAGAGACGCCAAAAAGTGAGAGTCTGGTGCTGTCTACAGATAGTGCTCAGAGCTCTACCTAGGACTGCCTACACTGGAACAAGAGGATGAGAAAACCAGTGCAGCGTCCATCCCCAGGCACTAAGGCCTATTCTAATGTATCTGCCTTCCAGTCAGTGGTCAGTGAGAATTAGAATCTTTTCCCAGTGTGAACTAAAAATATTACACTAATCTCATATACTTTATTCATTGAACTCTTCTCAACAAAAGACCTTCTAAAAGATACTCAAAGACTGATCTGGCTTCCGAAGGAGGCCAATGTTAACTAGGAAGGATCATTTTAATTACCTAAAAGTGGTCAATCAGCCATGCACTGAGAAGACTTCAAACTGATTTAATGCATTAAAATAACTAATAAGATTGTTATAAAGTCTTTCATAAATTTAAAGTGTCAGATAAATGGCCTGTAATCAGAATAATCATTATCCTATAAAGTAATTAAATAGCCACAAAGTGACCATAATGAAGCTCTACCACTTAGTCCCCAGGACTGAGGACAGAGAGGCTATCTGTAGATAAAACTATAAAGTGAAGAGAAACTGGTGTCGCTGAGTTGTCCCTTTAGAAGGTGACAACTTTTAAAGAAACTCGAAGCCCAAAGTCCAAACAAAACAAAAATAAAGTAAGTAAGTAAATAAGTAAAATTCAAGCAAAATCAAGAAGATGGTCTGGAGTTTACTATATGCCGTGTGCATGTGTGTACACACGCCTGCATGTGCACATACACATACATAAGCACACATAAAGGCCAGAGGACAATATTGGGTGTCTTATCTAATCACCAACCACCTTACTTTTTGAGACAGCATCTCCCTGCTAAACTTGGGGTTCAGCAATGCATGTGGACTTGCTGGCCAATGAGCCCGTGGGATCCACCCATCCCAGAACTGCTATGACAGCATACCTTGCAATGGTTTTTTTTACATGGGCACATAGGATCCAAATTCAGGGCCTCCCACCTCCACAGCAAATATCTTTTAAATAATGAAAAAGGGGGTACGATTTTAACCATTAACTCTATATAATATTCAACGGTCATTGGGAAATATTCAACCAATAGTTTAAAAGCACTTTTTTAAAACCATAAATTAGGTCTGGAAGATTTATACTTTTCCCTCTATTTTTTGTTTCTTAGTTTTTCATTATTACACAAAATAATGTAAATGTTAAAAATAAGACTGGACAAGAGGCAGGGTTTTTTTGTTTGTTTGTTTGTTTGTTTGTTTGATGTTTTAGGTTTTTTTCCCCCTAGAAAACCCAAAATTTGTATCTTAAGGAAATCAGAAAAAAAAAGGGTATGGTCAAAAATGTTAAATATGCATTAAATGTTGCTCATTACTCTCTTTCAAGAAGCAGAAAGCTGCAGCATCGAGTGAATTAAGCAACGGAAAATGTCAAGAGCAACGAAATGAACCCCGGGTAGATCTTAATGGCTTAGCTGGTTTCTCCGGCTGTAAAAATCAGGACACTCTTACTGCTGTTTGTGTTAGGTAATTAACAGCTGCAAAGCACACTGAAAGGAGAAACTGCTAAATAAATAATGGCTGCGCAGGAATCTCAACCATAATGTGCTGAACAAGAAAGAGGAAGCCTAGGCGTCTAAAGTCACCATTTCTGTTCTGCAGCGAATGCAAAGGGAACAGCAGTCTCATTAATGTCGCTCAGTGCACATAGACAGAAGTGAGGTAGGAAAAGTCGCCGGAGGGACCTCACGATTCCAAAAGCAATAGCAACTCACTGGAGTCTCCAAGTAGCAACAAAACCAAAGGTGTCTGCTTTGTAAGAGCAAAAGTGCCACCATTTTGCCTATCACTTTGCTCTGATTGCTTCCAAGTAGAAGCCGCTCGCTAGGAACCCATAAGGCAAAACCATTCTCAGAATCACTTAACTTCAGATGGATTCTGACACCTGACCTATAGCAATATTTACATTATTATCTGAAAATTATGACACAGTGACATGTAAGATGGCCATGTCTCACATCTTCCAATCTACCTGACCGTGCTTATGGGACTATATAATTTGAGAACATGACACGTAATGTTCAGACTTGCTTTCACAAGAAATAAGGATCATGTGTTGTTAGTGCTGAGTCTATCTCCTTCTACACACTCTTTTTATAATGGTGGAACTGTTTGGAAAGGATTGGGAGGCGTGGCTTTGTTGGAGGAGGTGTGTCACTGGGAGCAGCCCTTGAGGTTTCAAAAGATTGTTGCTATCCCCAGGATTCCCTCATGGTTGTGGGTCAAGACGTGAAGTCTGCTATTCCTGCTGCTGCCTTAGCTCCACTCTCATGGATTCTAACCTTCTGAAATCATATGCTGAATTTCACGCTTTCTTTTATAAGTTGCCTTGGTCATGGTGTTTTATCACAGTGATAGAAATGTAAATAAGATAAATAGTGATCTGGCACATGCCATAAGATATGAACTGTGCACCAGGAGAGTCAGATGTTTTTGTAGCCTCATCAAGTCTTATTGTTTTGCATAAGCATCAAATGTCTGAATTCTATCATTGTGTTATGAAAAGATGGGGGGGGGAAGCCTTAGAGACAATCTATTTTAATTATTTCTAAATCAAAATGCACCACATGAAAACACAATGTTCTACCTAAATCTAAAATGCTTTAGTCACAAGATACATTACTCTGAGTTTTCTGTATATTCTAAAATAAACTGTAAAGAACTGTCTCAACATCATCGAAGGAAAAGAAAGAAGCTTAAATGTATTTGGAAAGAGAAGCCATTCTCCCGTTGGTATTTTGAGGAAAAATAAAACATCTACAGAAGAAACCAAAGTGAAGGGTATGCCCACATTAAAATGCAAATATATCATTTTGTTCTCATAATGACCAAGACCTCAAATACCATTTTTAGTGACTCATATTAATTTAATTGTAACATTAGCTTTTATAATCATAGATGTAAAAAGACCAGTGTGTTCCAAACATAATTATCTCGCCAGCATCTCATTTCGTGAAATTATTAGTTAAGATGAGCGCCTTGGAATGAATTTGTATTTGATTAGTTTCACTTATTTAAGAACACTGAATAATTTAAGATCTCTTTAAATAGAAGGGTAACAAGGGGGGCATTTAGGAGAGTGTGCTGAATTCTCCTCTACCCCACCCTCTGGAGAGGACCCCCAAGTTCTCCTGAATAGCTAGCTTGTACATACCTTCTAAACGGAGCCATAACAAACTCCATCTCACGCTGATCACAGTGGCCACGCACACCTCTCCTGGATTCTTGGGGTTCACAGCTTCAAGCTTCATGTTCTTTGCAAAGCCCCGAGCAAATGTCTGAAAGAGAAAGAAAGGTGGATCTGAGCCAGCAGTTCCCAGCAGAGGCTAGCAGGTGGTCACCTACAGAGCAGCCAGCAGAGAGTGGACGCAGAGCTGGCCGCCAGGGACAGTGGATCCAACTGCATCTTATTTCTGAGACAGACAGACTTGTTCACGGGCTTGTTTTCCTCACGGCTCATGAGCAAAGTGCTCATGGTCAAGATTGCTTAGGTCAAGAATCATAGCCATGCTTAACACACAGCGGGTACCTGAGACTTTTGCTAAGCATATGAGGGTAGGGACATTCGTTCTCTAATACCATAGGAACCTCAGTTCTGTGGGATTTCTCACAAGCACCATTTCTTTACTCGTCTGTATTCCCTGCTAAAATCATACCTAGGGTGTTAAACGAGGCAGATGGAATATCCATCTGGTATCACTTTCTTTTAAAGGACATTTAAAGAATGCCCTTTAGCTTATAGCATGGGTCTATTGGTGATACATCCCTTCGTCTCCATTTATCCGAAATCGCCGTTATTTTCTTAATACTTTCCCCTTTACTTTTCTAATTAACATTTTTTTATACAGTAGGAGCGGGAGCTCCAGAGAGATGCTTCAGTCAGTGAACTATTTGCCATGTAATCTAGAGGATCTGAGTTCAATCCCCTGAATCCATTTTTTAAATTGCAGGTTGTATCGGCCCTTACTGGCGACCCCAGCCCTGCTGAAGGAGACAGACATATCCTTGGGGCTTGCTAGCCAGTCAGCCTAGCCTACGTGGGGTGTGTCAGGTCAGCAGAGGCTTTGTGTTTTAAAAGAAGCGGACCACATCTGACGAATGACATCAGAGGTTGCCCTCAGGCCTGTGCACACATTCGCACGTGCAAATACTTGAAACATGTACACGCAAACCCACATACCCTAAACATATACACCCATGTGTGCACACACACCAAGAAATATACTTAGTAAAATCCACTGTTTAGGAGGCCCTGGTAGCTTTCTATAAAGCCGCTGACCCAGTGCACAAAACACATGCACCCACAACTTGTTATGATGCAGAACAGGCCTTTCCCCCCTCCTCCAAGCACCCTTGAGCTAGCCTTGCATACCCAGTCCTTGACTCTCAGTTCCTACTGGCCACCAATGGAGCTTTCGTTTCTATATTCTATCTACTTGTATCATCACATAGATAGAACTGATGAATTCCGATAGAATTTATGAGTCTGTCTTCTTTCACTTAGTTGAAGGTTAGTTTTCTTCTTTCTTTCTTTTTTTTTCGGAGCTGGGGACCGAACCCAGGGCCTTGCGCTTGCTAGGCAAGTGCTCTACCGCTGAGCTAAATCCCCAACCCCTGAAGGTTAGTTTTAAAAGTCAACTTGCAGGCTAGAGAGGCAGTTCGGCGGTTAAGAGTACTAGCTGTTCTTCCAGAGGTCCTGAGTTCAAATCCCGGAACCCACGTGGTGGCTCATAGCCATCTGTAATGGGATCTGATGCCCTCTTCTGGTGTGTCTGAAGAAAGCTACTGTGTACTCACATAGATAAAATGAATAAATAAATCTTTAGGGGAGAAAACACACACACACACACACACACACACACACACACACAACTCTTGCTGTGCATTAAAAAAAGTCAACTTCCCACAACCTAAAATGATCAGGGCAGAGTCTTCATGAGAAATTATTGTATGAGCATGTTTTAGGGAATTGTCTTGATCTCTGGTTAAGAGAGGAGAGTCCTATCCTGAACGTGAATGTCAACATTTCCTGGGTTGGGTCATGTACTGTAACAAGTAAACAGCAGGAGGACCTTGGTCTTTCTTTGTTCTTGACTGTACCTCTAAAGAGACCAGCTTTGAGGACCTGCCTTGACTGCCTTGCTTTTTTTTTTTTTTTTAAAGACACTGTCTCTGTCTTCAGACACACCAGAAGAGGGCATCGGATCCCATTACAGATGGTTGTGAGCCACCATGTGGTTGCTGGGATTTGAACTCAAGACCTCTGGAAGAGCAGTCGGTGCTCTTAACCACTGAGCCATCTCTCCAGCCTGACTTCCCTGATTTTATCTGAAGACTGTAAGTTAGAAACTTCTACCTAAGTTGCATTTAGCCAAGCCCTTTATCACAGCGAGAGAAATGAAACCACTACGCTTAGAAAAATGCACTTGTGGATCATTCCTGCAAGACTCATGCACAGACTGCCCTATTTCATGGCTGAATAGTTAATGTATATGAACCACAATTTATCAATCCATTTGCCAGTTGACGGACATTGAACCATTCTCAAAACTTAAGTTATTGAAAAGGAAGCCGCCTCGACCCTGCAGGGACACGTTTTTGTGGGATCGCAAGTATAGGAAATTGTTCAGTTTACCCTAACAAAATGCCATAGATTAGGTGGCTTCAATAACCAATGTTAGTTTTCTCAAAGTCGCCGAGGCTGAGGCTGCAAGGTGGAACTTTCATCCAGCTGGATCCTGCTGAGGTCTCCCTGTGTGACTTACAGATGGCTGTCTGAATCCTGTTTCCTCTCACTGTCATCCTCTGCGTATGTCGGGTGGGTCCTGACTTCCTCTTCGAATAAGACCACCAGTCACATGGGATTAGGGCCTCATCTTACTGTAGTGATTTTGAGGGGTTCAGATTTGGTCACATGGATGGATCATGCTGGGTTTGGTCTCCTTTTTCTTCCTTCTCAAGGAATATGGGCTTTCCAGCTTGTGCATGTCTCGGGACACTCTTGATTGAAACATGTATGTTCTAAATCTAGGACAGGGAAACTGTGGATTGTGCTGTATCATTAAAGGGCAATGGGATTTTTGTTTTTGTTTTTGTTTTCCTTTCTAGCAAGCCATCTTCGTACTTGAATTCAATCGACAAACTGTCTCTTCAGAAGCGGTTTAAATGTCCATTCTTTTCTTCTTTCCTCACCCAGGCTAACAGGAGACTTCGAGATGATTCGAGAGTCCACTAACCCTGAAGGTGGCGTTTAATGAACAGGATTCTGGACTTTGCATGGTTCTCCGCTGTCTGAAATTTTATCTTACTTTCCCGTATCTGTGTTTGCAATATTTGCCTGGTCTCTAGATTCTGACGTATGAGGGCAGAAAGACTTAAGAGTTTCACACAACTCTTTTAGTTGCCCCATATTTTGTCAGCTTGGGCAGTCATCATAGTATGAGTATGGAAACCTGAACGCTGTCCACGGTCCTTCCCTCTAACTGCTTGCTCCCCTCCACATGTGAGTTTGCTCCACTACACGCATGTGGGTGGTTTGGGTCCTGAATCTGGTGTTAAATAGCTCTTTCAAGAGAATCAATTCTGTATGAGTTTTCTCTGTTTGATGAACAAGCTTCTCACCAAATATTACTCTCCAATAAATGTGACTTTCCCCAAGCAGCAGTTACTATAAATTGCAATCAAATATGCTGGAGTACTATAAAAACAGGCGTATCTACTTTGAAATACATAAACTCATCTAAACGGATTCCTAAGACCAATAAAAGACTATATCATTATGTGACTCTTGGGGGGATAGAAATCAGAGTAATTTAGATTTAAGTGTCTTTTTATAAAAGAAGTTGAAAAGGCAATTGCATCCTTTTGTAATCAGAACAAAAATTATGTCCTGCCCATTTTAAAAAGTCAGTTCGCTCCTTCCGTTCATGTTTCTCTGGAAATAGGAAGCAGGCAGTCTTCAGAGGGTTTTTTTTTTAAAAAAAACAAAAACAAAAACAAAAACAAATTTTTTTCTTGCAAGTCATCCTATCTCATTCACACAATTATGTATGAAGCCTCTTTCTGGAAGCACAGCTGAATGGCTGTGTGGAGAACCTCGAAGTTAAAAAGCATTTCATCTCACTTAATAAGGAAAGGCTACCACCACATAACCCCTTTTCATTTCCTCTCGCTGCTTGAGGGTGATTTATAAAGGATCAATAACAAAACTGTTACCTCTGGGTTTCTTTTACTGCGCATTTGCCTATGTCAATCCATCCTATAACCAACTCTGATTGTTAAAGGATCCCCAGGGAAATGTCTGCCACACGGCTCTCCTCTGGTACACATGAGATGCGTGATTAAAAAATGAATTCGTAATAAGCATTCCATTAAAGAGCACTTGTAGCAAGCTAACAAATTCAGCAGAGCCCCCCGTATGCGATGCGTGTGCCAGCAGGCAGACAACTCTCCTGTCTATTAAATAAACGGGGAGCCAGAAACAAAAGCACTCCTAATGAATACACCAGCGAATTCATTAAGCCAGATTTAATCTCGGTGACTGAATCCTGGCTGATCCAAAGCCAACCTGGTCTGTGGTTAATTGCTCCAGAATGAAATGCCATGTACACGCTCCTGGATACAAGGCGAATTTCTGGGGGCTGGGGAGACGGGTCGGTAGGTCAAGTGTCTGCCGTACAAACGTAAGAATCGGAGTTCAGATCCCCAGCATCCTTGATAAAAAGCCAGGGGTGCAGCATACGATAGCCCTAGCACTAAGGATACAGAGCCAGGGAAGGAATGTCTCTCCTGTGAGTTTGAACTCACGTGATCAGCGGAGGTCCTGACTCGGTCCTCCATGAAAGACACACCAGTAGATTCTGAGATGGTGACATCAACATAATAAAAAGTCATGCGTCACCGGATTTGAGAAGCCTCAAGGGAACCCGGAGCATAGCCCAAAGCCGTACCTGTCCCCATCACACAGTTTGAAACACATCGCCAACAGTCCCACGCTTCTGAGTAGAAATCATTCTATACGGCGTCAATGTCATTAACCAAGCATTCACACACAGTGAAGAGAGTCCTGATCCCCACCTCCACTATACCTAGGAGTGCGCAATCCCAGAATTCAAGCTCCTTCCTTTCTCATCCCCCCATTTTGCCTTCTGCTCCGGTGTGCTTCTCTGAGACCAAGGCTTTCTATCCTTGCTCTTTGAATTCTGCTAACTCTGAGATGACAGTCATTCAGCAGTAGCTCTGGTCACCGATCAGAAGCTCGTCTTTCTGTCAGCGATGCCACATAGGGTGGGAGCTGCGGGTCTCAGTTAACAGAGAGTGCCATCTCCTCTTTAGCATAGGGGATTTATTTTGCGAACTACAGGTCTGTTAAACACACTTAGCAGACCCATGCTTCATTTTTAAAACAGAGGTAATATTTCATATCCCTCCCTACAGTCTCCAGGGTTCATGAAACTTAAGGGAACGATTTAGCGACTACTTTACCAAACTTTACCTTACTACCTACCTCCTGCTACCCAATGAGTTCATTTATCCATTACTCGTTCATGTCACTCAAATACTGCTGTGAAGGCCACAATGTTTAAAGTAGCTGTCTGGCTGGCATCTTACCAGCAACGAAGCACTTCCTAAAATTTGTCTGTCTGTCTACTGAAAGCAAGGTATCCTGTAGCCTGGGCTAGCTTTGAATTCATGTGAATCAGAGAATGACTTTGAACGTCTAGTCTTTTTGCCTTTCCCTACAGAGTGAGGGGATTACAGGCATACACTACCACACCTGGTTTATGCAGGGCTGGAATTGATACCAGGGCTTCACAGACTCTAGGCAAACATTTTATCAACTAAGCTGCACTCCCCAACCCAGGATAACACATTTTAGTAAACGTCAGGAGCAGAGCGTCTCTTCCCCTTGACTGTTCCCAAAGTAAACACCGAGCTCGACCATGGTCAAGCTAATGTGCGTTTGTTAGTGGGTTTCTCAGAGCAGCCTGGCATTATGCTAACACAAGCAACATTAAAGGAGGCTTGCTCAAAACCAGCGGTGGTTTCACGGTCTTCCTGTGCCAGGCGGTACTCCACACTCCGTCCCCAAATAGGAGAAAAGTGGCAAAACTTACAGAGGATCGCGTCAACCGGGAACAAATGAGAGGGTCTTACGTTTTTGAAGCAGTAAGGAGGTGCTCCTTCGGCCTCGCGCTGCTTGTGATAATCCACCCAGTTAAAATCCTGGCCTGAGTAACCTGTGAAGGAAGAACAGAGATAGCATGGGCTTAGTGGAGTTTTATTCCAGGCCAATGATCACCCTGGTGGGGTAAGGGGGTGGGGTCGCAAGAAAAACGTGCGGTTAAAACCAGAGAGCGAACGAAATCTTTGTGAGCAGGAGAACCTTCTTGACCATCAAGCGGAAACGCTTAAGAAAGTGAAACGTGTTAAATACGGGCACGGGAGGTGCGCTAACCATTGTGATTACCTAGGACGTGAAACCACGGAAGGAAGTTGGGAAGCCCTTGACAATGGGGAGACTGGCTACTGAGAAGAACAGTAGGGAATTTGACAGGAACGCATTCTTTGTTCCGTGTGTGTGTGTGTGTGTGTGTGTGTGTGTGTGTGTGTGTGTGTGTGTGTGTTCATGTACATGTTTCAAAAATCTCTTCTTTTACATGAACATGAACTGACAAAGAGAAAGCACTAAATGAAGTTACAGCAATTATTATCTTCCTGAGAGTCAGGCTGTAGCTTTTGCCTGTCCATCCTTCTCAATCAAGGCAAAACAAGTAGACACCCCACTCCCTTTTCCCTTTAAGCCTGTGCATCAGTGTAACAGCACAGATGACATTTGTATGCGGCGGGGTTTTCCTTCCCAGCTTGCCTTTCTCACTTAGGGTCCCGAGGTGCCCGCTCTCATGTTTGTCAGGGCGAATATACGTTTTATATGTCCATCCCGTATGCCGCATGGGTCAGAGCTGAACAATTCACCTGAATTCAGCACACTTGTTTCTCAAGCCCCTCCTAGAAACTTCTATCTACCCAGCTTCCCAACACCTTACACAAGAGGAGACCCATGTCTCCCAATTCTCTGTTCTGCACCCTCCGCGGGGAGGTACCAAAGCCAGCCACCTACAGGCCTGCTTCCTTCACTTAGAGGGACTTTGCCACACAAGCCTCTACTCTCAAACTGCCCTCTGTTCTGTGGTAAAAGTCACTCCCCTCTACTGTCCTTTCTTTCCTGTGCAGCTTTACCTTGTCTATGAGCACACAAAGTCCTCTGACCTCAATAATCTGAAGCTGAGGTAGCTTAACGTCAGCCTTGGCTTCTGTCTGGAATCCCCTCCCTGGAATCCCGCTACTTCCTCAATTACGTTTATGAATAAAGACGTTTATGCGAGGGGCTGGAGACGGGGCTCAGGGACAAGAGCACTCTTCCAGAGGACTGAAGTCTGTTCCAAACACCTCCACCAGGCATCTCACAATCACCATTAACTCCAGCGCTGGAGGACCTGAGGCCCTCTTCTGGCCACCAGTCATCCATCACCCACACACACACTCACACAGATGCAAACATCAGAGAGTATGCAGTGGAAAGACCTGGGAGATCCATAGGAAATGGACGAATGGCAAGATGGCTTCACTCCTGTTTGAGTCTGTACTTGGGAAGAAATGTGTGTGTGCGGCAGGCAGAGAACAAGCTTTACTACTGCTTCTTGGTGCAATCTACTGTTTGGCTGGTGTCTAGCTTCCGGGAGTGCCCGGTAGCCTGAAACTCACCAAGCAGCCTATACTGGCTGACCGAAGGGCACTCGGGGACTTGCTAGCTTTTGCCTCCAAAGCACTGGGCTTGCAGACACATACCACACCATACATGGGTCCTGGAGACTCAACTCCTGTCCTTGGGTTTGAGAGACAACTACTTTACCAACTGAGCCATCCCTCCAGTATGAAGTATTTTCAATTACTCACAGAACTGTGCGAACTGTATGTTCTGTGTGGCTCATGTATGTTCAGATAAGACATTCTTATTTGGAAGTCAACCCTGATTGTTGTGCATAGCTGTTTCGCCAGGTTTTCTAAAACCAACTTCTAATGGGCTGCAAAGTGTCACACTGAGTCGCACCGTGGGCCTGGATATAATCCTTCTATACACCCAGAGTGCAACAGTGTCCATGGGGAAGCCATTTTTAATCTAATAATTTCTAGATATAATTATGTCTTGCTGGGCTTCACCTAAGCAGTAATTAATTACCTTGACCCTAAAACTCACTCATTTACTTGAAAATTGGAATGGCTTAGACTTTTCCTCCCCCTTCTCTTTGGGACTGTTATTCACTCTGTCATTTAAAATGCTTTTCCTTTGGGCTGATAATGAGCTCTTTCTGTAAGGCAGTTTTGAGGCAGCTCAGAAAATAACTACTACATAAAAAACAAATTGCCGCGGATTGTATAATAGAGCCAACAGGGGTCAATTACACCCATTCATCAACAGAGACAGAACAAGAAGAACTGAGGTTTAAGCACAGCCAGGAAAACATGTTTTAAACCAGGGGGGAGGGAAGAAAACAGTAAAAAGGAGGGGGAAAAATAAAGAGGAAATAAAACCCCTCCAGCTATTACAATTCCTAAGAAGCCGCCTAGGGAGACTATGTGAATGACAGCTGTTAAAGGTATTTAAGCCTTTATTACTATTTACTTTGAAGATGTCATTTCAAAAGGTATGCGTGCAAGAGGGAAGAGGTCACCGACCCATTTTTCTTGTGATACAAATGAACAGACATCAAACAGCCATTAGGTATGGTTGTGCAAATGGACAGCGCCTTGGAAAAACTTAACATTATAAAGAACTATTGCCCTTTGACGGGTTTCACTCGGAGGAGTTTATCTCAGAAAAATGACCCCTCCGAGGGAGAAAATGAGTTCTATGTTAGGAAATGTACGCCAACTTTATGAAACTTGAGATGGCAGAAGTAACTCTCCATCCACAGAAAGTGATAGGAGATTTACCCAAGGTCGCTTTAAGCCCCTAGGATATGACACAGGCATGGTACTGCATGGTGGTGGTGGTGGTGGTGGGGGGGGGTTATGAAAAGAGCTGCTATGGCCTTCAGCTAAAAGGACTAAATTCAGACATACTACTAGAGTTATGCAAAATATTAAAGGAGAGAAAAATAGAAGAAAAGTAATGGTTTCGAACAAATGTCTTCAACCTCTTTGTACTTTCTGAGTTTTCACTAATGACTGTAAAAGGACTTTAGTAATAAAAAAATTATCATCTTTGTTCTGGTACAATGCAAAAGCAGGTTATGTGTCAATCGTCCAAGATCCTGTACAGTGTGTTCCGAACACCATGAGTGACATCCCCCTGACACACAATCACCCTCGGCCTCACCAGTCCAGAGTCTATCCAAGTACAAAGTCTCCGAGTGAGGCCACATTTCTGTATAGAGGTGAGTCGGTGCTGCCCCAAGGCTACCTCAACGGCGCTGTGCCCCTTTTCTGTGGCTTAGAATGCGGTTACCAGCAAAGTTTAAGGTAGGACTTCACTCTCTTATAAAGCCAACAGCACAGCAGTAAAATCCCCTCTTACGTGTAGCCTAGCTATACGAACAGTGCGCTCATAATAAGAAATCAGCAAAAGAATACCATGCTTGCCAAGAGGAAAAGTAAAAGACACCCACATCCCGAAGTCTGTTGGGAAACTAGACCTTTAAAACACTATGGTTGAAGTCGGCTTGTTCGAGTGTCAGTGCTTGTTAGATTGTCAGGACGTGCCTGGCCTCTATCCTAGACATTCCTTCCTTCACCCACAAAGAGAGTAGTAGGCTGGCCCTCTGCATGCTGGGTGTGAGGGTTGGATCTAGTCCTGGGATTAGAGAAGTGAAGCAAACTGACCTAACTAACTCCTTTATGGGGCTCAGGCTTCACAGACAGAAAGCAGAGGAGCCGAGTATTTAAAAAGTCAGCTGGGCTAGGAAGGTGACTCAGTCAGTAAAGTGCTTGCTTTAGGAAGCATGAGGACCCTTTCGTCTGTGGAACCTGCGTTTAAAAAAAAAAAAATCGAAAGAATAAAAGAAAGAATGAAAGAGGGGAAGGACAAAAATGGAGGGGAAGAGAAGAAGGGAGGGGATGGGAAGAGAAGGGGAGGGGAGGGGACCAGAGGGCAGGGAGGAAGTGGGGGGGAGGGGAGTGGAAAGAAAAAGAAAAAGAAAGAGATCACCATCACAGAACCTAGGAAAGAGACACAGGGGGTTGGGGATTTAGCTCAGTGGCAGAGCTCTTGCCTAGCAAACGCAAGGCCCTGGGTTCGGTCCCCAGCTCCGGGGGAGAAAAGGAAAGAGACACAGCTTTTCAGGAGAGAGAAGAAGTAGGTCCCACATAGAAAAGAAACATTGAGCCCAACAATTCAGGTGTGTGCTCACAGAATTCCAACAGTACGGTCATAATTGACAGGAAAATACACACAATGGCTATTCTGCTTTGGAGTCCACTGAAAACAAACAGAAGCAGCGAGAAGAACTCATATTTGAGTACATGTCTCAGGACGCTCAGAGGTCATTTAAAAGAGCAGGCATTCACCCATCCCCGTAAGAGTTCTTCCTTTTCATTCGCACTCAGGGAGTCATGCAGAAAACCAAGGGAACCTTAGTAACCGGGAGGGGACCCAGAGGGTCCATTATTCCTGAGCACTAGCCACGACAGTGCGTCTTACAGAATACGAATTAGGCTGGGAAGTATTTAATACACCAAGTAAAATACTTCTCTGTGTAAAATCAAGCCCAACATTCTAGTCTGAATGATGTTAGGGGACACAGATATCTCCAAAAATGGAGTCTAAAGTCATATAAATATCAAGTGTTGACAGAAAAAAAAAAAAACTTTAAAAAAATCTTAAAGAATTATTAAGTAAGAAAAAGAATTCTTAGCTTTTACCGAACAAAATATTTTCAGTATCAAAGGCAAGTCAGTTTTACCCTCTCAATCCTGTTCAATTAAAAAGTGACTTTTTAGAATGAAACAGAAGACGAGAAATATGGTTGGATTTCCATATCTATTAATCACATAGGCATTCCTCCTGTCTCCAGCGCCAGATGAGGGATAAATTTTAAATTAAAAGACATAGCAATCTGAAAGGTAAAAGGAAACCTTCCGGTGCTAAAAAAAAAAAAAAAAAAAAAAAAAAAAGCGTCACTCAATAACCTGGCTGTGTGCTAAGTTCTGGGGATGGACCAAGGTTGTCAGGCTTCCAAGGCAAGCATTTTCACCTGGTGAGTGAGGCTGCTGACTGGCCCAGTACTGCACAGTCTCTAAAACTATAAGCCAAGACACCCAACATCAAAATGGATCAATGATTACCATTTGTGTGTGAAAGCTGGCAAGTGTGTGTGTGTGTGTGTGCTTGCATGTGTGTATATATGTGTTTGTATATGTATGTTCATGTACACACATTGACATACAGAAAGACATACTCTCATGCACATACATAGGGGCATCACGTGAATCCCAGGCTATCTCTAACTCATCATGAACTGAAGCATGAGGTTGAAGTCCTGATCCTC
Organism: Rattus rattus; assembly: GCF_011064425.1. NCBI lineage: Eukaryota > Metazoa > Chordata > Mammalia > Rodentia > Muridae > Rattus > Rattus rattus. The sequence goes on along the minus strand of NC_046167.1, from coordinate 16,614,075 downwards.
CTCATTATTCCCCCCAAGTTTTTGGGATTCATGTGGGTGTGTGCTTATGATTACATATGTGTGTGTGTATGTATTCATATACACGTGTACATACACACACACATATACAGATATGTATATACATAGGAGCATCATATGAATTCCAGAAGCATGATTATGAAATCCTGAACCTCCTGACTCTGACTCCCAAGTGTTTACCATTCATGTGTGTGTGCTTGCATGTGTATCTGAGAATGTATATTTTTTATATACACACATGAACATACATTGGTGCATCACCTGAATTCCAAACTGATTTATAACTCACCATAAAGTGAAGCATTAGTTTGAACTCCTCATCCCGAGACTCTGTCTCCCAAGTGTTTGTCATTCATGTGTGTGTGTGTGTGTGTGTGTGTGTGCTTGCATGTGTGTGTTTGTATGTCTCTCTCTCTCTACACACACACACACACACACACACACACGGACATACACAAACACATATACACACATGCATATACGTAGGGGTATCACATGAATCCCAGGATATATCTAACTCATCATGAAGTGAAGCACGAGATTGAACTGTGATCCTCCTGACTCTGACTCCAAAGTGATGGCCATTCGTATGTGTGTGTGCTTGTGTGTATGTGTATGTGTGTATGTATATGTATATTCATATACACACGTGGACATATACACAGATATACACACATATGCACATAGACGGGGCATCACATGAATCCCAGGCTATCTATCACTCATCATGAAGTAAAGCATGAGTTTGAACTCCTCCTCTTCTTGAATCTGTCCCCCAAATGTTTGCCATTAGTGTATTGTGTGCTTGTGTGTATGTGTGTATGCATATGTATATTAATAAACACACATATGTATATGCACACAACATATACAAACATGTGTGTACACAGGGGCATCACATGGATCCCAGGCTGATTTCAAACTAATGGAGTGAAGCATGAGTTTGAACTCCTGAATCCCTGACTCTGTCTCCCAAGTGTTTGCCATTCGTGTGTATGTGTGCTTGTGTGTGTGTGTATGTGTGTATGTATATGTTTATTCATATACACACATGTACATACAGACATACATACACACAAGCACATATATAGGTGCATCACAGGAATCCCAGGCTGATTTGAAACTCAACAGGAAGTGAAGCATGAGGTTGAACTCCAGAAGCTCCTGACTCTGTCACCCAAATATTTGCATTCATGTATATGTACTTCAGTGTTCATATATTTGTGTGTATATATGTATATTCCCATATACACACGGACATACACACAGACATACACACACACATGCATATACATAAGGGCATCAAATGAATCCCAGGTTATCTCTAAATCATCATGAAGTGAAACATGAGTTAGAACTCCTGACCCTCTTGACTCTGACTTTGAAGTGTTTGCCATTCGTGTGTGTGTGTGTGTGTGTGTGTGTGTGTGTGTGTGTGTGTGTGTGTGTTTTATGCGTCTGTTTGTATCTATGTATGTATATGTATATTCATATACACACAAGGACATACTCTCACATATACACACATGCACATACATAGGGGCATCATATGAATGCCAGAGGCATAAGTTTGAACTACTGCTTCCCCTGACTCTGCATCCCAAGTGTTTGCCATTCATGTGTGCATGTGCTTGTTTGTGTGTGTATGTGTGTGTATGTATGTATATATGTATACACACATGGACATACACAAACATATATATATATATACACATGCACATACATAGGAGCATCACATGAACCCCAACATGAACCCTAACTCAGGATGAAGTGAAGCATGAGTTTAAACTGTGACCTTCCTGACTCTGATTCCCAACTGATGGCCATTCATATGTGTGTCTGCTTGGGCCTGTGTGTATGTGTGTATGTATATGTATATTCACATACACACATAACATACACACAGACCTGTACACACATGCACATAGACAGGGGCATCACATGAATCCCAGGCTATCTTGAATTCAGCAGGAAGTGAAGCATAAGTTTGAACTTCTGATTATTCTGACTCTGTCTATGAAGTATTTAACATTCTTGTGAGTATGTGCTTGCATGTGTGTGTATGTGTGTATATATACATATATATTCATATACACACATTGATATACACACACACATATATACACATACATGCATGCACAAAGGGGCAGCACATGAATCCCAGAAGCATGACTTTGAACTCATGATCCTCCTGACTCTGTCTCCCAAGTGTTTGCCATTCGTGGGTTTGTGCTTGCCTGTATGTGTGTGTGTGTGTGCGTGTGTGTGTGTGTGTGTGTGTGTGTGTGTGTGTGTATTTGTGTGTGTATATTCATATACACACATGTACATACACACAACATATACACACATGCACATACATACGGGCATCACTTGAATCCCAGGCTATCTCTAATTCAGCATGAAGTGAAGCATGAATTTGAACTTCTGGATATCCTGACTCTATCTGCCAAGTGCTTGTCATTCATGTGTCTGTGTGCTTGAGCATGTGTGTATGTTGTGTATTTATGTATGTATGTATATGAATATATTTATATATGTACAAGGAAATACAAATACAAATATACACACATGCACATACAAAGGAGCATCCCATTATTCCCAGAAGCATGAAATCGAACTCATGATCCTCCTGACTCTGTCTCCCAAGTGTTGCCATTCACGTGTGTGTGCTTGCGTGTATGTGTGCGTGTGTATGTATATGTATATTCATATAAACACATATACATACACACTTACATATACACACATGCACATACATAGGGGCATCACATGAATCCCAGATTGAATTCAAATACATTATGAAGTAAAACATGAGTTAGAACTAGTGATCCTCCTGACTATATCTCCCAATGTTTGCCATTCTTATGTGTGTGTATGTGTATGTGTGTGTATGTGTATGTGTATGTATACACACAGATATATAACACATGCACATAAATAAAGGCATCACTTGAATCCCAGATTATCTCTAATTTAGCATGAAGTGAAGTATGAGTTTGAACTCCTGATCGTCCTGACTCTCTCCCCCAAATACTTGCCATTCCTGTGAGTGTGTGTGTGTGTCTGTGTCTGTGTGGGTGTGTGTATTTGTATGTTCATATACATCTTTAGACATAAACAAACACATATACACACATGCACATTCATAGGGGCATCACATGAATCCCAGGCCATGTCTAATTCAGCATGAAGTGAAGCATAAGTTTGAACTGTGATACCCTGACTCTGTCTTCCAAGTGTTTACCACTCACGTGTAAGAGCTTGCGTGTGTTTGTGTATGTGTGTATGTATATGTTTATCATATACACACCTGTACATACAGACATGCATACATACAAGCACATAAAAAGGGGCATTACAGGAATCCCAGGCTGATTTGAAACTCATCAGGAAGTGAAGCATGAGTTTGAACTCCAGATGCTCCTGACTCTGTCCCCCAAATGTCTGACCTTCCTGTGTGTGTGTGCGCTTTCGTGTTTGCGTATGTGTATATGTACATGTATATTCATATACAAACACAGACATACACACAGACATATACGCACATGCACATACATAGTGGCATCACTTGAATCCCAGGCTATGTCTAACTCATCATGAAGTGAAGCATGAGTTAGAACTCCCGACCCTCTTCACTCTGTCTCCAAAGTGTTTGCCTGTCGTGTGTGTGTGTGTGTGTGTGTGTGTGTGTGTGTGTGTGTGTGTGTGTGCGTGCGCGCTTGGGTCTGTGTGTATGTATATGTATATTCACATACACACAAGGACATACACACAGACATATACACACATGCACATAGACAGGGGCATCACATGAGTCCCAGGCTATCTCTTACTTATCATGAACTAAAGCATGAGTTTGAACTCTTCACCCTCTTGACTCTGTACCTCAAATGGTTGCCGTTAGTGTGTGTGTTTGCTTGCGTGTGTGTTTATGTGTGTATGTATATGTATATTCATATACACACATTGACACACACACAGACACATACACACATGCACATACATAGGGGATCACATGAATTCCAGGGTATCTCTAACTCATCAGGGAGTGAAACTTGAGTTTCAAATCCTGATCCTTGTGGTTCTGTCTCCCAAATGGTTACCATTCTTGTGTGTTTCTGTGTCTGTGTCTGTGTGTCTCTGTGTGTGTGTGTGTGTGTGCACGTTTGTGTGTGTGTTTGTGTGGGTCTGTTTGTGTGTGTGTTTATGTATTTGTATATTCATATACACAAATGGACATACACAATGACATATAAATACATGCACATAGATGGGGGCATCACATGAATCCCATGCTATCTCGATTTCAGCATGAAGTGAAGCATGAGTTTGAACTCGTGATTATCCTGACTCTGACTCCCAAGTACTTAACATTCTAGTAAGTGTGTGCTTCCATGCATGTGTGTGTGTGTATGTGTGTGTGTGTAGTCATATACAAGTATGGACACACACACACACACACACACACACACACATTCAAAGGGGCATAACATGAATTACAGAAACATAAGTTTGAACTCATGATCCTCCTGACTCTGTCTCCCAAGTGTTTGCCACTTATGTGTGTGTGCTTGTGTGTATGTGTGTGCGTGTATGTATATGTATCTTCATAAACACACATGTACATACACACAACACATACACACATGCACATATATAGGGGCATCAAATGAACCCCAGGCTGATTTCAAACTCATCATGAAGTGAAGCATGACTTTGAACTCCTGATTCCCCTGACTCTGTCTCCAAAGCAATTGCCATTTGTGTGTACGTGTGCTTGCGTGTGTGTGTATGTGTGTATGTATATGTTTCTCCATATACACACATGTACATACACACAAAACATACACACATGCACATACATACGGTCACCACATGAACTACAGGCTGATTTGAAGTGAGGCATGAGTTTGAACTTCTGATTCCCCTGACTCTCTCTCAAGTTTTTGCCAATTGTGTGTGTGTGTGTGCTTGCATCTGTGTGTATGTGTGTATGTATATATATATATATTCACATACACACATAACATACACACAAACATGTACATACATGCACATAGACAGGGGCATCACATGAATCCCAGCCTATCTCGAATTCAGCATGAAGTGAAGCATGAGTTTGAACTTGTGATTATCCTGACTCTGACTCTTAAGTATTTAACATTCTTGTGAGTGTGCGCTTGCATGTATGTGTATGTGTGTATGTATATTCATATACACAGATTAATATACAGATACATATATACACACATATGCACATACAAAGGGGTATTACATGAATCACAGAAGCCTAAGTTTGAACTCATGATCCTCCTGGCACTGTCTCCAAAGTGTTTGGTATTTATGTGTGTGTGCTTACATGTATGTGTGTGCGTGTATGTCTATATATCTTCATATACACACATGTACAACCACATAACATATACACACATGCATATACATAGGGGCATTATATGAACCCCAGGCTGATTTCAAACTCATCATGAAGTGAAGCATGACTTTGAACTTCTGACTCTTTCTCCTAAGTGTTTGCCATTCATGTGTATGTGTGCTTGTGTGTGTGTATGTGTGTATGTATATGTTTCTCCATATACACACATGTACATACACACAAAACATACACACATGCACAAACATAGGGTCCTCACATGAACCACAGGCTGAATTCTAACTCAAAATGAAGTGAAGAATGAGTTTGAACTCCTGAGTCCTCTGACTCTCTCTCCCAAGTTTTTGCCATTCGTGTGTGTGTGTGCGCTTGCATGTGTATATATACACATATGTACATGCACACAAAATTTACACACATGGACATACATAGGGGCATCACATGTATCCCAGGATACCTCTAATCTATCATGAAGTGAAGTAAGAGTTGAACTCTTGATTACCCTGACTCTCTCTGTCAAGTGTTTGCCATATACACACATGGACATAAAAAAACATATGTACACACAATAGGAGCATCACATGAATCCCAGGATATCTCTAATCTATCATGAAGTGAAGCAAGAGTTTGAAATGTGATCCTCCTGACTCTGAATCCCAAGTGTTCGTCATTCGTATGTATGTGTGCTTGGGTCTGTGTATATATGTGTATGTATATGTATATTCACATACACACATAACATACACACAGTCATATGCACACATGCACATAGACTGGGACATCACATGAATCCCGGGCTATCTCAAATTCAGAATGAAGTGAAGCATGAGTTTGTACTTATGATTATTCTGACTCTGTCTGCCAAGTATTTGACATTCTAGTGAGTGTGTATTTGCATGTGTGTGTGCGTGTGTGTGTATACATATGTAAATGCACATACACACATACACATAGACACATTCACATACAAAGGGGCATCACGTGAATCACAGAAGCATGAGTTTGAACTCATGACCCTCCTGACACTGTCTCTCAAGTGTTTGACATTCCGGTGTTTGTGAATGCCTGTCTGTATGTGTGTGCATGTATATGTATATTCATATACACACATGTACATACATACAACACATACACACATGCACATACACAGGGCCATCACATGAACACCAGCCTGATTTCAAACTCATCATAAAGTGAAGCATGAGTTTGGACTCCTGATTCCCCAGAATCTGTCTCCCAAGATTTTGCCATTTGTGTGGTGTGAGACTGCATGTGTGTGTATGTGTGTATGTATATGTTTCTTCATATACACATTTGTTCAAACACACAAAACATATACACATGCACATACATGGGGGCATCACACGCATCCCAGACTGATTTCAAACTCATCATGAAGTGAAGCAAAAGTTTGAACTCCAGACTCCATTGGCTCTAACTCTAAAGAGATTACCATTCAAGTGGGTGTGTGGTTCTTAGTGTGTGTGTGTGTGTGTGTGTGTGTGTGTGTGTGTGTGTGTGTGTGTATGGATACATACCTGGACGTAAACAGACAAAGGCATATAGACAAGTGCACATACATAAGAGCATCACATGTAACCCAGGATATCTATCACTCATCATGAATTGAAGCAAGAGTTTGAATTATGATTCTCATGACTCTAACGCTCAAATGTTGGCCATTCGTGTTTGTGTGTGCTTTTGTCTGTGTATATGTGTGTATGTACATGTATATTCACATACACACATAACATACACACAGACATATACACACATGCACATAGACAAAGGCCTCACATGAATCCCAGACAATCTCTAAATCATCATGAAGTGAATCATGAGTTTGAACTTCTGTTTATTCTGACTCTGTCTGCCAAGTATTTGGCATTTCTTGTGAGTGTTTGCTTGCATGTGTGTGTATATACATATTCATATACAAACAGGGACATATACACACACATATAGAGCCATGCACATACAAAGGGGCATCATGTGAAACCGAGAAGCATGAGTTTGAACTCATGATCCTCTGGACTCTGTCTCCCAAGTGTTTTGACTTTCGTGTGTTTCTGCTTGCCTGTATGTGTGTGCGTGCATGTATATGTATATTCATATACACACATACACATACACACAACACATACAAACATGCACATAATTAGGAGCATCACACGGATCCCAAACTGATTTCAAACTCATCATGAAGTGAAGCATTAGTTTGAACTCCTGATTCACCTGAATGTGTTTCCCAAGTGCTTACCATTCGTGTGTGTTTATGTGTGTATGTATATGCTTACCATTCGTGTGTGTGTGCAGTGTGTGTGTTTATGTGTGTATGTATATGTTTATGCATATACACACATATACATACACACATACATATACACACTTGCACATAAATAGGGGCATCACATGAAAACCTGCGTGATTTTAAACTCGTCATGAAGTGAAGCATGAGTTTGAACTCCTGATTCCCCTGAATCTGTCTCCCAAGTGTTTGCCATTCATGTATGAGTGTGCTTGCGTGTGCGTGCCTATGTGTATGTATATGTTTCTTCATATACACATTTGTACATACACACAAAACATAAACACATGCACATACATGGGTCATCACATGAATCCCAGGCTGAGTTCAAACTCATCATGAAGAGAAGCAAGAGTTTGAACTCCTGATTCCATTGGCTCTATCTTCAAAGAGTTTGCCATTCAAGTGGGTGTGTGGTTCTTTGTGTGTGTATGTGTGTGTGTGTGTGTGTGTCTGTGTGTGTGTGTGTCTGTGTCTGTGTGTGTAGGTATGTATGTAGATATATATATACACATATAAATATATGTGTATACACACACACATGGACATACACACAAACAAACACATATAGACACATGCACATACATAGGGCGTCACATGAAACCGAGGATATCTATCATTCATCATGAATTGAAGCAAGAGTTTGAATTATGATCCTCATGACGCTAACCCGCAAATGTTGGCCATTCGTGTTTGTGTGTGCTGTTGTATGTGTGTATGTGTGTGTGTACATGTATATTCACATAAACACATAACATACACACAGACATATACACACATGCACATAGACTGGGGCCTCACATGAATCCAAGGCAATCTCTAAATCATCATGAAGTGAAGCATAAGTTTGAACTTCTGTTTAATTTGACTCTGTCTGCCAAGTATTTGACATTCCTGTGAGTGTGTGCTTGCATGTGTGTGTATATACATGTTCATACATACACATGTACATATACAACTGCATGTTTAAACCTGCACATACATAGGGGCACCACATGAATCCCAGAAGCATGAGTTTGAACTCATGACACTCTGGACTCTGTCTACCAAGTGTTTGACATTCATGTGTTTCTGCTTGCCTATATGTGTGTTGTGTGTGTGTGTGTGTGTGTGTGTGTATGTATAGGTATATTCATATACACACAAGTACATACACAAAACACATACACACATGCACATAAATAGAGGCATCACTGGAAACCAGGCTGATTTGAAAATAAACATGAAGTGAAGAATGAGTTTGAACTCCTGATTCCCCTGAATCTGTCTCCCCAGGGTTCGCCATTCATGAGTGAGTGTGCTTGCATGTGTGTGCTTATGTGTATGTATATGTTTCTTCATATACACACATGTACATACACAAAACACATACACACATGCACATACACAGGGGCATTAGATGAACGCCAGCCTGATTTCAAACTCATCATAAAGTGAAGCATGAGTTTGGACTCCTGATTTCATTGGCTCTATCTTCAAAGAGTTTGCCATTCAAGTAGGTGTGTGGTACTTTGTGCACACACACACACACACACACACACACACACACATCTATATATGGACACACACACACATGGACATACACACAAACACATATAAACACATGAACATACATAGGGGCGTCATATGAAACCGAGGATATCTATCATTCATCATGAATTGAAGCAAGAGTTTGAATTATGATCCTCATGACGCTAACCCGCAAATGTTGGCCATTCGTGTTTGTGTGTGCTGTTGTATGTGTGTATGTGTGTGTGTGCATGTATATTCACATACACACATAACATACACACAGACATATACACACATGCACATAGAGTGGGGCCTCACATGAATCCAAGGCAATTTCTAAATCATCATGAAGTGAAGCATAAGTTTGAACTTCTGTTTAATATGACTCCGTCTGACATTTCTGTGAGTGTGTGCTTGCATGTGTGTGTATATACATGTTCATACATACACATGTACATATACAACTGCATGTTTAAACCTGCACATACATAGGGGCATCACATGAATCCCAGAAGCATGAGTTTGAACTCATGATACTCTGGACTCTGTCTACCAAGTGTTTGACATTCATGTGTTTCTGCTTGCCTATGTGTGTGTGTGTATGTGTGTGTGTGTGTGTGTGTGTGTGTGTGTGTGTGTGTATGTATAGGTATATTCATATACACACAAGTACATACACAAAACACATACACACATGCACATAAATAGAGGCATCACTGGAAACCAGGCTGATCTGAAAATAAACATGAAGTGAAGAATGAGTTTGAACTCCTGATTCCCCTGAATCTGTCTCCCCAGGGTTCGCCATTCATGAGTGAGTGTGCTTGCATGTGTGTGCTTATGTGTATGTATATGTTTCTTCATATACACACATGTACATACACAAAACACATACACACATGCACATACACAGGGGCATTAGATGAACGCCAGCCTGATTTCAAACTCATCATAAAGTGAAGCATGAGTTTGGACTCCTGATTTCATTGGCTCTATCTTCAAAGAGTTTGCCATTCAAGTAGGTGTGTGGTACTTTGTGTGCGCACACACACACACACACACACACACATCTATATATGGACACACACACATGGACATACACACAAACAAACACATATAAACACATGAACATACATAGGGGCGTCATATGAAACCGAGGATATCTATCACTCATCATGAATTGAAGCAAGAGTTTGAATTATGATCCTCATGACGCTAACCCGCAAATGTTGGCCATTTGTGTTTGTGTGTGCTGTTGTATGTGTGCATGTGTGTGTGTACATGTATATTCACATACACACATAACATACACACAGACATATACACACATGCACATAGACAGGGGCATCACATTAATTCCAGGCAATCTCTAAATCATCATGAACTGAAGCATGAGTTTGAACTTCTGTTTATTCTGACTCTGTCTGCCAAGTATTTGACATTTTTGTGAGTGTTTGCTTGCATGTGTGTGTATATACATATTCATGTACACACAGAGACATATACAAACACGTATACAAACAGGCATATACAAAGGGGCATCACATGAATCCCAGAAGCATGAGTTTGAACTCATGATCCTCTGGACTCTGTCTCCCAAGTGTTTGACACTTGTGTGTTTCTGCTTGCCTGTTTGTGTGTGTTTATGTACATGTATTTCTTATATACACATGTATATACACACAACATATACACACATGCACATACTTATGGGCCTCAGATAAATCCCAGGCTGATTTGAAATTCATGATAAAGTGAAGCACAAGTTTGAATTCCTGTTTTCCCTGTTTCTCAAGTGCTTACCTTTCATGTGTGTGTTTATGTGTGTATGTATATGTTTATTCATATTCACACATGTACATACACACATACATATACACACATGCACAGACATAGGGACATCACATGAATCCAGGGCTGATGTGAAACTCATTAGGAAGTGAAGCATGAGTTTGAATTCAAGATGCTCCTGACTCTGTCCCCCAAATTTTGGCCATTTGTGTGTGTGTGTGTGTGTGTGTGTGTGTGTGTGTGTGTGCGCGCGCGCATGCGTTTTTCTGTCTGTGTGTATGTATATGTATATTCATATAAACACATGGACATACACACAGACAAAAACACACATGCACATACATAGGGGCATGACTTGAATCCCAGAAGAATGAGTTTGAACTCATGATACTCTGGTCTCTGCCTCCCAACTGCTTTGACATTCGTGTGTTTCTGCTTACCTTTATATGAGTATGTATGTATATGAATATTCATATATACACATGTATATACACACAACATATACACACATGCACATACTTAGGGGCAACACACGAATCCCAGACTGCTTTGAAATTCATCATCAAAAGAAGCATTAGTTTGAACTCCTGATTAGATGGATTACGTTTCCCAGGTGCTTATCATTCGTGTGTGTGTGCTTGCGTGTGTGTTTATGTGTGTATGTATATGCTTATTCATATAAACACATGTACATACACACATACATACACACACATGCACATATATTGTGGCATCAAATGAATCTCAGGCTAATTAGAAAATCATCAGGAAGTAAAGCATGAGTTTGAACTACACTTTCCCCTGACACTCTCTTTCAAAATCTGCCGTTCTTCTCTGTGTGTGTGTGTGTGTGTGTTTCTGTACTTGCGTGTGCCTTTACGTGTGTATGTATATGATACTCCATATATACACATGTACACACACAAAAAACATACACACATGCAAATACATATTGGCATCACATGAACCCCATGCTGATTTCTAACTCATGATGAAGTGAAACATGAGTTTGAACTTGTGATTCCACTGACTCTGTATTCTAAGTGTTGCTATTCGATTGTATGTGAGCTGACGTTTCTGTGTATGTGTGTATGTATATGTATCCATATAAACTTTTATACATACTCACAAAACATAAACACATGCACATATATGGTGCCATCAAACGAATCGAAGGCTGATACCAAACTCATCATGAATTAAAGCAAGAGTTTGAATAACTGATTCCACTGGCATTATCTCCTAAGACTTTGCCATTCAAGTGGGGGTATTCTTCCCTGTGGGCATACACAAACACACACACACACACACATATCTATATATGGACACACACACACATGGACATGCAAAGCAAACACATGCACATACATAGGGGTGTAAAATGAAACCCAGGACATCAATCATGAATTGAAGCAAGACTTTGAACTACGATCCTCATGACGCTAACACTCAAGTGTTGGCCATTCGGGTTTGTGTGTGCATTTGTCTGTGTGTATGTCGGTATGTACGTGTATATTCACATACACACATAACATACACACAGACATATACACACATGCGCATATGTAGGGGAATCACATGAATCCCAGGCTTATCTCTAACTCATCCTTAAGACAAGCATGAGTTAGAAGACCTGATCCTCCTGTTTCTGTCTCCAAAGTGTTGGGCACTCATGTGTGAGTGTTCTTGTTTGTGTGAGTATGTGTTTATGTATACGTATATTCATATACACAAATGGATACACACACATATAGTCATATGCACATAACTAAGTCTTCCCATGAATCACAGAAGCGTTAGTCTGGACTCAAAATCCTCCCGATACTGACACCCACATACTTCTCAATCATGTGTGCGTGTTTGCGTGCAGGTGTGTGTGTGTGTGTGTGTGTGTGTGTGTGTGTGTATACATGTATATTCACATAGACACATGTAGATCCACACAACATGCGCACATGCACATAAATATGAGCATCACATGAAAACCAGGCTGATTTGAAACTCACATCAAGTGCAGCATGAGTTCGAACTCCTGATTCCCCTGAATCTGTCTCCCAAGTGTTTGCCATTCATGTGTGAGTGTGCCTGCGTGTGTGTGCTTATGTGCATGTATATGTGTCCTCACATACACACATGTACACGCACAAAACACATACACACATGCACATACACAGGGGCATGACATGGATCCCAGCCTGATTTCAAACTCATCATGAAGTGAAAAATGAGTTTGAACTACTCTTTTCCCTGATACTCTCTTTTAAATGTCTGCCATTTTGTGTGTGTGTGTGTCTGTGTGTGTGCGCGTGCCTGTGTGTGTGTATGTGTGTATGTATATGTTTCTTCATATACACACATGTACATACACACATCACATACACACATGCACATACATAAGGGCATCCCATGAACCCCAGCTTGATTTCAAACTCATCATGAAGTGAAGAATGAGTTTGAACTACTCTTTCCCCTGACATTATCTTCCAAGGGTTGCCATTCCTGTGTGTGTGTGTGTGTGTGTGTGTGTGTGTGTGTGTGTGTGTGAGTGTGTGTGTGTTTGTGTGTTTGTCTGTATGTATGTTTCTCCATATATACACATGTACACACACACAAAACATACACACATGCAAATACATATTGGCATCAGATAAACCCCAGGCTGATTTCTAACTCATGATGAAGTGAATCATGAGTTTGAACTTGTGATTCCACTGACTCTGTCTCCCAAGTGTTTGTCATTCCATTGTACATGAGCTGGGGTTTCTGTGTATGTGTGTATGTATATGTTTCTTCATATAAACTTTTATACTTACACACAAAACATAAACACATGCACATATATGGGGCCATCACATGAATCACAGGATGATTTCAACCTCATCATGAATTGAAGCAAGAGTTTGAATTACTGATTCAATTGGCATTATCACCTAAGAGTTTGCCTTTCAAAAAGGTGTGGGGTTCTTTGTGTGCATACACCCACCCACCCACACACACACACACACATCTATAAATGGACACACAAACATAGACATACAAAGCAAACACATGCACTTACATAGGGGTGTAACATGAAACCCAGGATATCAATCATGAATTGAAGCAAGAGTATGAACTACGATCCTCATGATGCTAACCCTCAAGTGTTGGCCATTTGTGTTTGTATGTGCTTCTGTCTGTGTGTATGTGGGTATGTACATATATATTCACATACACACATAACATACACACAGACATATACACACATGTGCATATTTAGGGGAATCACATGAATCCCAGGCTTATCTCTAACTCATCCTGAAGTCAAGCATGAGTTAGAACACCTGATCCTCCTGTTTCTGTCTCCAAGGTGTTGGGCACTCATGTGTGAGTGTTCTTGTTTGTGTGTGTATGTGTTTATGTATATGTATATTCATATACACAAAAGAACATACACACACATATACTCATATGCACATAACTAAGTTTTCCCATGAATCACAGAAGCATTTGTCTGGACTCAAAATCCTCCCGACACTGATTCCCACATACTTCCCATTCATGTGTGTGTGTTTGCGTGCATGTGTGTGTGTGTGTGTGTGTATATGTATATTCATATAGACACATGTAGATCCACACAACATACACACATGCACATAAATACGGGCATCACATAAAAACCAGGCTGATTTGAAACTCAACATGAAGTGAATCATGAGTTTGAACTCCTGATTCCCATAAATCTGTCTCCCAAGTGTTTGCCATTCACATGTGAGTATGCTTGCGTGTGTGTGCTTATGTGCATGTATATGTGTCTTCATATACACACATGTACACACACAAAACACATACACACATGCACATACACAGGTGCATCACATGGATCCCAGCCTGATTTCAAACTCATCATGAAGTGAAAAATGAGTTTGAACTATTTCCCCTGACACTCTCTTTCAAATGTCTGCCATTCTTGTATGTGTGTGTGTGTGTGTGAGAGAGAGAGAGAGAGAGAGAGAGAGAGCGCCTGTGTGTGTGTATGTGTGTATGTATATGTTTCTTCATATACACACATGTACATACACACATCACATACACACATGCACATATACAGGGGCATCACATGAACCCCAGCTTGATTTCAAACTCAACATGAAATGAAGAAAGACTTTGAACTACTCTTTTCCCTGACACTATTTCTCAAGGGTATGCCATTCATGTGTGTGTGTGTGTGTGTGTGTGTGTACGTGTGTATGTGTGTGTGTTTGCGTGTGTGTGTATGTGTGTATGTATATGTTTCTTCATATATACACATGTACACACACACAAAACATACACACATGCAAATACATATTGGCATGACATGAACCCCAGGCTGATTTCTAACTCACGATGAAGTGAAACATGAGTTTGAACTTGTGATTCCACTGATTCTGTCTTCTAATTGTTTACTATTCGATTCAATGAGAGCTGGCGTTTGTGTGTATGTGTGTATGTATATGTATCCATATAAACTTTTATACATACTCACAAAACATAAACACATGCACATATATGGTGCCATCAAACGAATAGCAGGCTGATACCAAACTCATCATGAATTAAAGCAAGAGTTTGAATTACTGATCCCATTGGCATTATCTCCTAAGAGTTTGCCTTTCAAATAGGTGTGGGGTTCATTGTGTTCATACACACACACACACACACACACATCTACATATGGAAACGCACACATAGACATACAAATTCAAACACATGCACATACATGGGGCGTCACATGAAACCCAGGATATCAATTATGAATTGAAGCAAGACTTTGAACGACGATCCTCATGACTCTAACCCTTAAGTGTTGGCCATTCGTGTTTGTGTGTGCATTTGTCTGTGTGTATGTGTGTATGTACATGTATATTCATATACACACATAACATACACACAGACATATAAACACATGCACATATGTAGTGGAATCACATGAATCCCAGGCTTATCTCTAACTCATCCTGAACTCAAGCATGAGTTAGGTCACCTGATCCTCCTGTTTCTGTCTCCAAAGTGTTGGGCACTCGTGTGTGAGTGTTCTTGTTTGTGTGTGTATGTGTTTATGTATATGTATATTCATATACACAAATGGATACACACACATATAGTCATATGCACATAACTAAGGGCTTCCCATGAATCACAGAAGCGTTAGTCTGGACTCAAAATCCTCCCGACTCTGACTCCCACATACTTCCCATTTAAGTGTTTGTGTTTGCGTGCATGTGTGTGTGTGTATATATATGTACATTCATATAGACACAGGTAGATCCACACAACATACACACATGCACATAAATATGGGCATCACATGAAAACCAGGCTGATTTGAAACTCAACATCAACTGCAGCATGAGTTCGAACTCCTGATTCCCCTGAATCTGTCTCCCAAGTGTTTGCCATTCCTGTGTGAGTGTGCCTGCGTGTGTGTGCTTATGTGCATGTATATGTGTCTTCACATACACATATGTACACACACAAAACACATACACACATGCACATACACAGAGCCATCACATGGATCCCAGCCTGATTTCAAACTCATCATGAAGTGAAAAATGAGTTTGAACTACTCTTTTCCCTGACAATCTCTGTCAAATGTCTGCCATTCTTTTGTGTGTGTGTGTGTGCCTGTGTGTGTGTGTATGTGTGTATGTATATGTTTCTTCATATACACACATGTACATACACACATCACATACACACATGCACATACATAAGGGCATCACATGAACCCCAGCTTGATTTCAAACTCATCATGAAGTGAAGAATGAGTTTGAACTACTCTTTCCCCTGACACTATCTCTCAAGCGTTTGCCATTCCTGTTTGTGTGTGTGTGTGTGCTTGTGTGTATGTATATGACTCTCCATATATACACATGTACACAAACAAAAAACATACACATATGCTAATACATATTGGCATCACATGAAAACCACGCTTAATGATGAAGTGAAACATGAGTTTGAACTTGTGATTCCACTGACTCTGTCTCCCAAGTGTTTGTCATTCCAATGTACATGAGCTGGGGTTTCTGTGTATGTGTGTATGTATATGTTTCTTCATATAAACTTTTATACATACACACAAAACATAAACACATGCACATATATGGGGCCATCACATGAATCACACGCTGATTTCAAACACATCATGAATTGAAACAAGAGTTTGAATTACTGATTTCATTGGCATTATCTCCTAAGCGTTTGCCATTCAAATGGTTGTGTCATTCCTTGTGTGCATAAACACACACACACAAACACACACTCACACATGGACATACAAAAGCAAACACATGCACATATATAGGGGTGTCACATGAAACCCAGGATATCAATTATGAATTGAAGTAAGACTTTGAACTACGATCCTCATGACTGTAACCCTTAAGTGTTGACCATTCGTGTTTGTGTGTGCATTTGTCTGTGTGTATGTCGGTATGTACATGTATATTCACATACACACATAACATACACACAGACATATACACACATGCGCATATGTAGGGGAATCACATGAATCCCAGGCTTATCTCTAACTCATCCTGAAGTCAAGCATGAGTTAGAACACATGATTCTCCTGTTTCTGTCTCCAAAGTGTTGGGCACTCGTGTGTGAGTGTTCTTGTGTGTGTGTGTATGTGTTTATGCATATGTATATTCATATACACAAAAGGACATACACACACATATAGTCATATGCACATAACTAAGGGCTTCCCATGAATCACAGGAGCGTTAGTATGAACTCAAAATTCTCTGAACTCTGACTCCCACATAATTCATTCATGTGTGTGTGTTTGCGTGAATGTGTGTGTATATATATATGTATACTCATATAGACACATTTAGATCCACACAACATACACACATGCACATAAATATTGGCATCACATGAAAACAGGCTGATTTGAAACTCAACATCAAGTGCAGCATGAGTTCGAACTCCTGATTCCCCTGAATCTGTCTCCCAAGTGTTTGCCATTCCTGTGTGAGTGTGCCTGCGTGTGTGCGCTTATGTGCATGTATATGTGTCTTAATATAAACACATGTACACACACAAAACACATACACACATGCACATACACAGGGGCATCACATGGATCCCAACCTGATTTCAAACTCATCATGAAGTGGAAAATGTGTTTGAACTACTCTTTCCCCTGATACCCTCTTTCAAACGTCTGCCATTCTTGTGTGTGTGTGTGTGTGTGTGTGTGTGTGTGTGTTTGTGTGTGTGTGTGCCTGTGTGTGTGTGTATGTGTGTATGTATATGCTTCTTCATATACACACATATACATACACACATCACATACACACATGCACATACATAGGGGCATCACATGGATCCCAGCCTGATTTCAAACTCATCATGAAGTGAAAAATGAGTTTGAACTACTCTTTTCCCTGACAATCTCTGTCAAATGTCTGCCATTCTTTTGTGTGTGTGTGTGCCTGTGTGTGTCTGTGCCTGTGTGTGTGTATGTGTGTATGTATATGCCTCTTCATATACACACATATACATACACACATCACATACACACATGCACATACATAAGGGCATCACATGAACCCCAGCTTGATTTCAAACTCATCATGAAGTGAAGAATGAGTTTGAACTACTCTTTCCCCTGACACTATCTCTCAAGGGTTTGCCATTCCTGTTTGTGTGTGTGTGTGTGCTTGTGTGTATGTATATGACTCTCCATATATACACATGTACACAAACAAAAAACATACACATATGCTAATACATATTGGCATCACAAGAAAACCACGCTTCATGATGAAGTGAAACATGAGTTTGAACGTGTGATTCCACTGACTCTGTCTCCCAAGTGTTTGTCATTCCATTGTACATGAGCTGGGGTTTCTGTGTATGTGTGTATGTATATGTATCTTCATATAAACTTTTATACATACACACAAAACATAAACACATGCACATATATGGGGCCATCACATGAATCACACGCTGATTTCAAACGCATCATGAATTGAAGCAAGAGTTTGAATTACTGATTTCATTGGCATTATCTCCTAAGAGTTTGCCATTCAAATGGTTGTGTCATTCTTTGTGTGCATACACACACACACAAACACACACTCACACATGGACATACAAAAGCAAACACATGCACATATATAGAGGTGTCACATGAAACCCAGGATATCAATTATGAATTGAAGCAAGACTTTGAACTATGATCCTCATGTCTGTAACCCTTAAGTGTTGACCATTCGTGTTTGTGTGTGCATTTGTCTGTGTGTATGTCGGTATGTACATGTGTATTCACATACACACATAACATACACACAGACATATACACACATGCGCATATGTAGTGGAATCACATGAATCCCAGGCTTATCTCTAACTCATCCTGAACTCAAGCATGAGTTAGGACACATGATCCTCCTGTTGCTGTCTCCAAAGTGTTGGGCACTCGTGTGTGAGTGTTCTTGTTTGTGTGTGTATGTGTTTATGTATATGTATATTCATATACACAAAAGGACATACACACACATATAGTCATATGCACATAACTAAGGGCTTCCCATGAATCACAGAAGCGTTAGTCTGGACTCAAAATCCTCCCGATACTGACTCCCACATACTTCCCATTCATGTGTCTGTGTGTTGGCGTGCATGTGTGTGTATATATATGTATACTCATATAGACACATTTAGATCCACACAACATACACACATGCACATAAATATGGGCATCACATGAAAACAGGCTGATTTGAAACTCAACATCAAGTGCAGCATGAGTTCGAACTCCTGATTCCCCTGAATCTGTCTCCCAAGTGTTTGCCATTCATGTGAGTGTGCCTGCGTGTGTGTGCTTATGTGCATGTATATGTGTCTTCACATGCACACATGTACATACACAAAACACATACACACATGCACATACACAGGGGCATCACATGGATCCCAGCCTGATTTCAAACTCATCATGAAGTGGAAAATGGGTTTGAACTACTCTTTCCGGGTTTGAACTACTCTTTCCCCTGACACCCTCTTTCAAACGTCTGCCATTCTTGTGTGTTTGTGTGTGTATGTGTGTGTGTGTGTGTGTGTGTGTCTGTGCCTGTGTGTGTGTATGTGTGTATGTATATGCTTCTTCATATACACACATGTACATACACACATCACATACACACATGCACATACACAGGGGCATCACATGGATCCCAGCCTGATTTCAAACTCATCATGAAGTGAAGAATGAGTTTGAACTACTCTTTCCCCTGACACTCTCTTTCAAATGTCTGCCCTTCTTGTGTGTGTGTGTGTGTTTGTTTGCGTGTGTGCACATGTGTGTACGTATATATTTCTCCATATATACACATGTACACACACGCACAACATACACACAGGTAAATACATATTGGCATCACATGAACCCCAGGCTGATTTCTAACTCATGATGAAGTGAAACATGAGTTTGAACTTGTGATTCCACTGACTATGTCTTCTAAGTGTTTGCTATTCGATTCAATGAGAGCTGGCGTTTGTGTGTATGTGTGTATGTGTGTATGTGTGTATGTATATGTATCCATATAAACTTTTATACATACTCACAAAACATAAACACATGCACATATATGGTGCTATCAAACGAATAGTAGGCTGATACCAAACTCATCATGGATTGAATCAAGAGTTTGAATTACTGATTCCACTGGCATTATCTCCTAAGAGTTTGCCATTCAAGAGGGTGTGTTGTTCTTTTTGTGCATACACAAACACACACACACACACGCACACACATCTATATATGGACACACACACACATGGACATGCAAAGCAAACACCTGTACATACATAGGGGTGTCACATGAAACCCAGGATATCAATCATGAATTGAAGCAAGATTTTGAACAACGATCCTCATGACGCTAACCCTCAAATGCTGGCCATTCGTGTTTGTGTGTGCATTTGTCTGTGTGTATGTCGGTATGTACATGTATATTCACATACACACATAACATACACACAGACATATACACACATGCGCATATGTAGGAGAATCACATGAATCCCAGGCTTATCTCTAACTCATCCTGAAGTCAAGCATGAGTTAGATCACCTGATTCTCCTGTTTCTGTCTCCAAAGTGTTGGGCACTTGTGTGTGAGTGTTCTTGTTTGTGTGTGTATGTGTTTATGTATATATATATTCATATACACAAAAGGACATACACACACATATAGTCATATACACATAGCTCAGGGCTTCCCATGAATCACAGAAGCCTTTGTCTGGACTCAAAATCCTCCCGACTCTGACTCCCACATATTTGTCATTCATGTGTGTGTGTTTGTGTGCATGTGTGTGTGTGTGTATATATATATATATATATGTGTGTGTGTATGTATGTATGTATGTATGTATGTATGTATGTATATGCATATAGACACATGAAGATCCACACAACATACACACACATGGACATAAATATGGGCATCTCATGGAAACCAGGCTGATTTGAAACTCAACATGAAGTGAATCATGAGTTTGAACTCGTGATTCCCCTGAATCTGTCCCCAAAGTGTTTGCCATTCATTTGTGTTCATTCTTGTGTGCTTGTGCTCATGTGCATGTATATGTGTCTTCACATAAATACATGTACGCACACAAAACACATACACACATGCACATACACAGGGCATCACATGGATCCCAGCCTGATTTCAAACTCATCATGAAGTGAAAAATGAGTTTGAACTACTCTTTCCTTGGCACTCTCTTTCAAATGTCTGCCATTCTTGTGTGTTTGTGTGTTTGTCTGTGTGTATGTGTGTGTGTGTGTGCCTGTGTGTATGTATGTGTGTATGTATATGTTTCTTCATATACACACATGTACATACACATATCACATACA
This sequence comes from Rattus rattus, assembly GCF_011064425.1. Lineage (NCBI taxonomy): Eukaryota > Metazoa > Chordata > Mammalia > Rodentia > Muridae > Rattus > Rattus rattus. The sequence continues at coordinate 16,592,137 of NC_046167.1, read as the reverse complement.
CACATGCACATACATAAGGGCATCACATGAACCCCAGCTTGATTTCAACCTCATCATGAAGTGAAGAATGAGTTTGAACTACACTTTTCACCAGATACTATCTCCCAAGGGTTTGCCATTCATGTTTGTGTGTGTGTGTGTGTGTGTGTGTTTACGTGTGTGTGTGTGTGTGTACATATATGTTTCTCCATATATACACATGTACACACACACAAAACATACACACATGCAAAAACATATTGGCATCACATGAACCCCAGGCTGATTTCTAACTCATGATGAAGTGAAACTTGAGTTTGAACTTGTGATTCCACTTACTCTGTCTTCTAAGTGTTTGCTATTCGATTCAATGAGAGCTGGCGTTTGTGTGTATGTGTGTATGTACATGTATCCATATAAACTTTTATACAAACTCACAAAACATAAAAACGTGCACATATATGAGGCCTTCCCCGAAACGCAGGCTGATTTCAAACTCATCATGAATTGAAGCAAGAGTTTGAATTACTGATTCCATTGACATTGTCTCCTAAGAGTTTGCCTTTCAAATGGGTATGTTGTTCCTTGTGTGCATACGTATACACACACACACAGACACACACACAGACACACACACACATCTACATATGGACACGCACACATGGACATAAAAAAGCACACACATGACATACATACGGGTGTCACATAAAGTCAGGATATCAATTATGAATTGAAACAAGACTTGAATAAGATCCAAATGACGCTAACCCTCAAGTGTTGGCCATTCATGTTTGTGTGTGCATTTGTCTGTGTGTATGTGTGTATGTACATGTATATTCACATACACACATAACATACACACAGACAGATACACAAATGCGCATATGTAGGGGAATCACATGAATCCCAGGCTTATCTCTAACTCGTCCTGAAGTCAAGCATGAGTTAGAACACATGATCCTCCTGTTCTGTCTCCAAAGTGTTGGGCACTCGTCTGTGAGTGTTCTTGTGTGTGTGTGTATGTGTTTATGTATATGTATATTCATATACACAAATGGACATACACACACATATAGTCATATGCACATAACTAAGGGCTTCCCATGAATCACAGAAGCGTTAGTCTGGACTCAAAATCCTCCTGACTCAGACTCCCACAATCTTCCCTTTCATGTGTGTGTGTTTCTGTGCATGTGTGTGTGTGTGTATATATATGTATATTCATATAGACACAGGTAGATCCACACAACATACACACATGCACATAAATATGGGCATCACATGAAAACCAGGTTGATTTGAAACTCAACATCAAATGCAGTATGAATTCGAATTCCTGATTCCCCTGAATCTGACATCCTAGTGTTTGCCATTCCTGTGTGAGTGTGCTTGCGTGTGTGTGCTTATGTGCATGTATATGTGTCTTCACATACACACATGTACACACACAAAACACATACACACATGCACATACACAGGGGCATCACATGGATCCCAGACTGATTTCAAACTCATCATGAAGTGGAAACTGAGTTTGAACTACTCTTTCCCCTAACACTCATTTTCAAATGTCTGCCTTTCTTGTGTGTGTGTGTGTGTGTGTGTGTGTGTGTGTGTGTGTGTGCCTGTGTGTGTGTGTGTGTGCATGTATATGTTTCTTCATATACACACAGGTACATGCACACATCACATACACACAGGCACATATGTAAAGGCATCACATGAACCCCAGCCTGATTTCAAACTCATAACAAAGTGAAGAATGAGTTTGAACTACTCTTTTGACGTGACATTATCTCCCAAGGGTTTTCCATTCCTGTTTGTGTGTGTGTGTGTGTGTGTGTGTGTGTGTGTGTGTGTGCGTGTTTGCATGTGTGTGTATATGATTCTCCATTTATACACATGTACACACACACAAAACATACACACATGCAAATACATATTGGCATCACATGAAGCCCAGGTTGATTTCTACCTCATGATGAAGTGAAACATGAGTTTGAACTTGTGATTCCACTGACTCTGTCTTCTAAGTGTTTGCTATTCGATTGTATGTGAGCTGGCATTTCTGTGGTTGTGTGTATGTATATGTATCCACATAAACTTTTATACATACACAAAAAAAACACATGCACATATATGAGGCCATCAGACGAATCACAGGCTGATTTCAAACTCGTCATGAACTGAAGCAAGAGTTTGAATAACTGATTCCACTGCCATTATCTCTTAAGAGTTTGCCATTCAAATGGTTGTGTCGTTCCTTGTGTGCATACACAAACACGCACACACACACATCTATATATGGACACACACACACATGGACATGCAAAGCAAACACATGCACTTACATAGGGGTGTCACATGAAACCCAGGATATCAATCATGAATTGATGCAAGACTTTGAACGACGATCCTCATGACTTAAACCTTCAAGAGTTGGTGCGCATTTGTCTGTGTGTATGTCGGTATGTATTTGTGTTTGTGTGCGCATTTGTCTGTGTGTATGTCGGTATGTATATGTATATTCACATACACACATAACATCCACACAGACAGATACACACATGCGCATATGTAGGGGAATCACATGAGTCCCAGGCTTATCTCTAACTCATCCTGAAGTCAAGCATGAGATAGAACACCTGAACCTCCTGTTTTTCTGTCTCCAAAGTGTTGGGCACTCGTGTGTGAGTGTTCTTGTGTGTGTGTGTATGTGTTTATGTATATGTATATTAATATACACAAAAGGACATACACACACATATGGACATAACTAAGTCTTCCCATGAATCACAGAAGCCTTTGTCTGGACTCAAAATCCTCCCGACACTGACTCCAACATACTTCCCATTCATGTGTGTGTGTTTGTATCCATGTGTGTGTGTGTATATATATGTATACTCATATAGACAGATTTAGATCCACACAACATACTAACATGCACATAAATATGGGCATCACATGAAAACCAGGCTGATTTGAAACTCAACATCAACTGCAGCATGAGTTCGAACTCCTGATTCCCCTGAATCTGTCTCCCAAGTGTTTGCCATTCATGTGTGAGTGTGCCTGCGTATGTGTGCTTATGTGCATGTATATGTGTCTTCACATACACACATGTACACACACAAAACACATACACACATGCACATACACAGGGGCATCACATGGATCCCAGCCTGATTTCAAACTCATCATGAAGTGAAAAATGAGTTTGAACTACTCTTTTCCCTGATACTCTCTTTCAAATGTCTGCCATTCTTGTGTGTGTGTGTGTGTCTGTGTGTATGGGTGTGTGTCCTGTGTGTGTATGTGTGTATGTATATGTTTCTTCATATACACACATGTACATACACACATCACATACATACAAGCACATACATAAGGGCATCACATGAACCCCAGCTTGATTTCAAACTTATCATGAAGTGAAGAATGAGTTTGAACTACTCTTTCCCCTGACACTATCTCTCAAGGGTTTGCCATTCCTGTTTGTGTGTGTGTGTGTGTGTGTGTGTGTGTGTGAGTGTGTGTGTGTGTGCTTGTGTGTATGTATATGACTCTCCATATATACACACGTACACAAACGAAAAACATACACACATGCTAATACATATTGGCATCACAAGAAAACCACGCTTCATGATGAAGTGAAACATGAGTTTGAATTTGTGATTCCACTGACTCTGTCTCCCAAATGTTTGTCATTCCAATGTACATGAGCTGGGGTTTCTGTGTACGTGTGTATGTATATGTTTCTTCATATAAACATTTATACATACACACAAAACATAGACACATGCACATATATGGGGCCATCACATGAATCACACGCTGATTTCAAACGCATCAGGAAATGAAACAAGAGTTGGAATTACTGATTTCATTGGCATTATCTCCTAAGAGTTTGCCATTCCTTGTGTCGTTCCTTGTGCGCACACACACACACACACACACACACACACACACACACACACGGACATACAAAAGCAAACACATGCACATATATAGGAGTATCACAAGAAACCCAGGATATCAATTATGAATTGAAGCAAGACTTTGAACTACGATCCTCATGACTCTAACCCTTAAGTGTTGGCCATTCGTGTTTGTGTGTGCATTTGTCTGTGTGTATGTGTGTGTGTACATGTATATTCACATACACACATAACATACACACAGACAGATACACACATGCGCATATGTAGGAGAATCACATGAATCACAGGCTTATCTCTAACTCATCCTTAAGACAAGCATGAGTTAGAAGACCTGATCCTCCTGTTTCTGTCTCCAAACTGTTGGGCACTCGTGTGTGAGTGTTCTTGTGTGTGTGTGTATGTGTTTATGTATATGTATATTCATATACACAAATGGACATACACACACATATAGTCATATGCACATAACTAAGGGATTCCCATAAACCACAGGAGCGTTAGTGTGGACTCAAAATCCTCCTGACTCAGACTCCCACATACTTCTCATTAATGTGTGTGTGTTTGTGTGCATGTGTGTGTGTGTATATATATGTATATTCGTATAGACACAGGTAGATCCACACAACATACACACATGCACATAAATACGGGCATCACATGAAACCCATGATATCAATTATGAATTGAAGCAAGACTTTGAACTAAGATCCTCATGACTGTAAACCTTAAGGGTTGGCCATTCGTGTTCGTGTGTGCATTTGTCTGTGTGTATGTCGGTATGTACATGTATATTCACATACACACATAACATACACACAGACAGATACACACATGTGCGTATGTAGGAGAATCACATGAATACCAGGCTTATCTCTAACTCATCCTTAAGACAAGCATGAGTTAGAAGACCTGATCCTCATGTTTCTGTCTCCAAAGTGTTGGGCACTCGTGTGTGAGTGTTCTTGTGTGTGTGTGTATGTGTTTATGCATATGTATATTCATATACACAAATAGACATACACACACATATAGTCATATGCACATAACTAAGGGCTTCCCATGAATCATAGGAGCGTTAGTCTGGACTCAAAATCCTCCTGACTCACACTCCCACATACTTCCCTTTCATGTGTGTGTGTTTGTGTGCATGTGTCTGTGTGTGTGTGTATATATATATGTATATTCATATAGACACAGGTAGATCCACGCAACATACACACAGGCAAATAAATATGGGCATCACATGAAAACAGGCTGATTTGAAACTCAACATCAAATGCAGTATGAATTCGAATTCCTGATTCCCCTGAATGTGTCTCCCAAGTGTTTGCCATTCACTTGTGAGTGTGCTTGAGTGTGTGCTTATGTGCATGTATATGTGTCTTCACATACACACATGTACACACACAAAACACATATACACATGCACTTACAGAGGAGCATCACATGCATCCCAGCCTGATTTCAAACACATCATGAAGTGGAAAATGGGTTTGAACTACTCTTTCCCCTGACACTCTTTCAAACGTCTGCCATTCTTGTGTGTGTGTGTGTGTGTATGTGTGCGTGTTTGCGTGTGTGTGCATGTGTATACGTATGTTTCTCCATATATACACATGTACACACACGCACAACATACACACAGGTAAATACATATTGGCATCACATGAACCCCAGGCTGATTTCTAACTCATGATGAAGTGAAACATGAGTTTGAACTTGTAATTCCACTGACTCTGTCTTCTAAGTGTTTGCTATTCGATTCAATGAGAGCTGATGCTTGTGTGTATGTGTGTATGTATATGTATCCATATAAACTTTTATACATACACACAAAACATAAACACATGCACATATATGAGCCATCACATGAATCACACGCTGATTTCAAACACATCAGGAATTGAAACAAGAGTTTGAATTACTGATTCCATTGGCATTCTCTCCTAAGAGTTTGCCTTTCAAATGGTTGCGCCGTTCCTTGTGTGCATACACACACACACACACACACACACACACACACACAAACACACACACACACAAAACATGGACATACAAAAGCAAACACATGCACATATATAGGGGTATCACATGAAACCCAGGATATCAATTATGAATTGAAGCAAGACTTTGAACTACGATCCTCATGACTAACCCTTAAGTGTTGGCCATTCGTGTTTGTGTGTGCATTTGTCTGTGTGTATGTGTGTATGTACATGTATATTCACATACACACATAACATACACACAGACAGATACACACATGCGCATATGTAGGAGAATCACATGAATCACAGGCTTATCTCTAACTCATTCTTAAGACAAGCATGAGTTAGAAGACCTGATCCTCCTGTTTCTGTCTCCAAAGTGTTGGGCACTCGTGTGTGAGTGTTCTTGTGTGTGTGTGTGTATGTGTTTATGCATATGTATATTCATATACACAAATAGACATACACACACATATAGTCATATGTACATAACTAAGGGCTTCCCATGAATCACAGGAGCGTTAGTCTGGACTCAAAATCCTCCTGACACAGACTCCCACATACTTCCCATTCATGTGTGTGTGTTTGCGTGCATGTGTCTGTGTGTGTGTATATATATATATGTATATTCATATAGACACAGGTAGATCCACACAACATACACAAATGCACATAAATAAGGCATCACATGAAAACCAGGCTGATTTGAAAATCAACATCAAATGCAGTATGAATTCGAATTCCTGATTCCCCTGAATGTGTCTCCCAAGTGTTTGCCATTCACTTGTGAGTGTGCTTGAGTGTGTGCTTATGTGCATGTATATGTGTCTTCACATACACACATGTACACACACAAAACACATACACACATGCACATACACAGGGGCATCACCTGGATCCCGCCCTGATTTCAAACTCATCATGAAGTGGAAAATGGGTTTGAACTACTCTTTCCCCCGAAACTCTCTTTCAAACTTCTGCCATTCGTGTGTGTGTGTGTGTGTGTGTGTGTGTGTGTGTGTGTGTATGCCTGTGTGTGTATGTGTGTATGTATATGCTTCTTCATATACACACATGTACATACACACATCACATACACAGATGCACATACACAGGGGCATCACATGGATCCCAGCCTGATTTCAAACTCATCATGAAGTGAAGAATGAGTTTGAACTACTCTTTTCCCTGACACTCTCTTTCAAATGTCTGCCATTCTTGTGTGTGTGTGTGTGTGCGTGTTTGCGTGTGTGTGCATGTGTATACGTATATGTTTCTCCATATATACACATGTACACACACGCACAACATACACACAGGTAAATACATATTGGCATCACATGAACCCCAGGCTGATTTCTAACTCATGATGAAGTGAAACATGAGTTTGAACTTGTGATTCCACTGACTCTGTCTTCTAATTGTTTGCTATTCGATTCAATGAGAGCTGGTGCTTGTGTGTATGTGTGTATGTACATGTATCCAGATAAACTTTTATACATACACACAAAACATAAACACATGCACATATATGAGCCATCACATGAATCACACGCTGATTTCAAACACATCAGGAATTGAAACAAGAGTTTGAATTACTGATTCCATTGACATTATCTCCTAAGAGTTTGCCTTTCAAATAGTTGTGTCGTTCCTTGTGTGCATACACACACACACACACACACACACACACACACAAACACGGACATACAAAAGCAAACACATGCACATACATAGGGGTATCACAGGAAACCTAGATATCAATTATGAATTGAAGCAAGACTTTGAATTACGATCCACATGACTAACCCTTAAGTGTTGGCCATTCGTGTTTGTGTGTGCATTTGTCTGTGTGTATGTGTGTATGTACATGTATATTCACATACACACATAACATACACACAGACAGATACACACATGCGCATATGTAGGAGAATCACATGAATCACAGGCTTATCTCTAACTCATTCTTAAGACAAGCATGAGTTAGAAGACCTGATCCTCCTGTTTCTGTCTCCAAAGTGTTGGGCACTCGTGTGTGAGTGTTCTTGTGTGTGTGTGTATGTGTTTATGCATATGTATATTCATATACACAAATAGACATACACACACATATAGTCATATGCACATAACTAAGGGCTTCCCATGAATCACAGGAGCGTTAGTCTAGACTCAAAATCCTCCTGACTCAGACTCCCACATACTTCCCTTTCATGTGTGTGTGTTTGTGTGCATGTGTCTGTGTGTGTGTGTATATATATGTATATTCATATACACACAGGTAGATCCACGCAACGTACACACATGCACATAAATATGGGCATCATATGAAAAGCAGGCTGATTTGAAACTCAACATCAAATGCAGTATGAATTCGAATTCCTGATTACCCTGAATGTGTCTCCCAAGTGTTTGCCATTCACTAGTGAGTGTGCTGAGTGTGTGCTTATGTGCATGTATATCTGTCTTCACATACACACATGTAAACACACAAAACACATACACACATTCACATACAGAGGGGCATCACATGGATCCCAGCCTGATTTCAAACACATCGTGAAGTGGAAAATGGGTTTGAACTACTCTTTCCCCTGACACTCTCTTTCAAACGTCTGCCATTCTTGTGTGTGTGTGTGTGTGTGTGTTTGTGTGTGCGCGTGTTTGCGTGTGTGTGCATGTGTATACGTATATGTTTCTCCATATATACACATGAACACACACGCACAACATACACACAGGTAAATACATATTGGCATCACATGAACCCCAGGCTGATTTCTAACTCATGATGAAGTGAAACATGAGTTTGAACTTGTGATTCCACTGACTCTGTCTTCTAATTGACAATTCGATTCAATGAGAGCTGGTACTTGTATGTATGTGTGTATGTATATGTATCCATATAAACTTTTATACATACACACAAAACATAAACACATGCACATATATGAGCCATCACATGAATCACACGCTGATTCAAAACACATCAGGAATTGAAACAAGAGTTTGAATTACTGATTCCATTGGCATTATCTCCTAAGAGTTTGCCTTTCAAATGGTTGTGTCGTTCCTTGTGTGCATACACACACACACACACAAACACACACACACACACACCAACACGGACATACAAAAGCAAACACATGCACATATATAGGGGTATCACATGAAACCCAGGATATCAATTATGAATTGAAGCAAGACTTTGAACTACGATCCTCATGACTAACCCATAAGTGTTGGCCATTCGTGTTTGTGTGTGCATTTGTCTGTGTGTATGTGTGTGTGTACATGTATATTCACATACACACATAATATACACACAGACAGATACACACATGCGCATATGTAGGAGAATCACATGAATCACAGGCTTATCTCTAACTCATTCTTAAGACAAGCATGAGTTAGAAGACCTGATCCTCCTGTTTTTGTCTCCAAAGTGTTGGGCACTCGTGTGTGAGTGTTCTTGTGTGTGTGTGTATGTGTTTATGCATATGTATATTCATATACACAAATAGACATACACACACATATAGTCATATGCACATAACTAAGGGCTTACCATGAACCACAGGAGCGTTAGTCTGGACTCAAAATATTCCTGACTCAGACTCCCACATACTTCCCATTCATGTATGTGTGCTTGTGTGCATGTGTGTCTGTGTATATATATGTATATTCATATAGACACAGGTAGATCCACACAACATACGCACATGCACATAAATAGGGGCAGCACATGAAAACCAGGCTGATCTGAAAATCAACATCAAATGCAGTATGAATTCGAATTCCTGATTCCCCTGAATGTGTCTCCTAAGTCTTTGCCTGTGTGTGCTTATGTGCATGTATATGTGTCTTCACATACACACATGTACACACACAAAACACATACACACATGCACATACACAGGAGCATCACATGGATCCCAGCCTGATTTCAAACTCATCATGAAGTGGAAAATGGGTTTGAACTATTCTTTCCCCTGACACTCTCTTTCAAACGTCTGCCATTCGTGTGTGTGTGTGTGTGTATGCCTGTGTGTGTATGTGTGTATGTATATGCTTCTTCATATACACACATGTACATACACACATCACATACACAGATGCACATACACAGGGGCATCACATGGATCCCAGCCTGATTTCAAACTCATCATGAAGTGAAGAATGAGTTTGAACTACTCTTTTCCCTGACACTCTCTTTCAAATGTCTGCCATTCTTGTGTGTGTGTGTGTGTGCGTGTTTGCGTGTGTGCATGTGTATACGTGATATGTTTCTCCATATATACATGTACACACACACACAACATACACACAGGTAAATACATATTGGCATCACATGAACCCCAGGCTGATTTCTAACTCATGATGAAGTGAAATATGAGTTTGAACTTGTGATTCCACTGACTCTGTCTTCTAATTGTTTGCTATTCGATTCAATGAGAGCTGATGCTTGTATGTATGTGTGTATGTATATGTATCCATATAAACTTTTATACATACACACAAAACATAAACACATGCACATATATGGGCCATCACATGAATCACACGCTGATTTCAAACACATCAGGAATTGAAACAAGAGTTTGAATTACTGATTCCACTGGCATTATCTCCTAAGAGTTTTCCATTCAAATAGTTGTGTCGTTCCTTGTGTGCATACACACACACACACACACACACACACACACACACACACACACACACACACACACACACACACGGACATACAAAAGCAAACACATGCACATGTATAGGGGTATCACATGAAACCCAGGATATTAATTATGAATTGAAGCAAGACTTTGAACTACGATCCTCATGACTCTAACACTTAAGGGTTGGCCATTCGTGTTTGTGTGTGCATTTGTCTGTGTGTATGTGTGTACGTATGTGTATATTCACATACACACATAACATACACACAGACATATACACACATGCGCATATGTAGGGGAATCACATGAATCCCAGGCTTATCTCTAACTCATCCTGAAGTCAAGCATGAGTTAGAACACCTGATCCTCCTGTTTCTGTCTCCAAAGTGTTGGGCACTCGTGTGTGAGTGTTCTTGTGTGTGTGTGTATGTGTTTATGTATATATATATTCATATACACAAATAGACATACACACACATATAGTCATATGCACATAACTAAGGGCTTCCCATGAATCATAGGAGCGTTAGTCTTTACTCAATATCCTCCTGATTCAAACTCCCACTCACTTCCCATTCATGTGTGTGTGTTTGTGTGCATGTGTCTGTGTGTGTGTGTATATATATGTATATTCATATAGACACAGGTAGATTCATGCAACATACACACATGCACATAAATATGGGCATCACATGAAAACAAGGCTGATTTGAAACTCAACATCAAATGCAGTATGAATTCGAATTCCTGATTCCCCTGAATGTGTCTCCCAAGTGTTTGCCATTCACTTGTGAGTGTGCTTCAGTGTGTGCTTCTGTGCATGTATATGTGTCTTCACATATACACATGTACACACACAAAACACATACACACATGCACATACACAGGGGCATCACATGGATCCCACCCTGATTTCAAACTCATCATGAATTGGAAAATGGGTTTGAACTACTCTTTCCCCTGACACTCTCTTTCAAACGTCTGCCATTCTTGTGTGTGTGTGTGTATGCCTGTGTGTGTGTATGTGTGTATGTATATGCTTCTTCATATACACACATATACATACACACATCACATACACAAATGCACATACACTGGAGCATCACATGGATCCCAGCCTGTTTTCAAACTCATCATGAAATGAAGAATGAGTTTGAACTACTCTTTTCCCTAACACTCTCTTTCAAATGTCTGCCATTCTTGTGTGTGTGTGTGTGTGTGCATGTTTGCGTGTGTGTGCATGTGTATACGTATATGTTTCTCCATATATACACATGTACACACACGCACAACATACACACATGCAAAAACATATTGGCATCACATGAACCCCAGGCTGATTTCTAACTCATGATGAAGTGAAACATGAGTTTGAACTTGTGATTCCACTGACTCTGCCTTCTAAATGTTTGCTATTCGATTCAATGAGAGCTGGTGCTTGTGTGTATGTGTGTATGTATATGTATCCATATAAACTTTTATACATACACACAAAACATAAACACATGCACATATATGGGCCATCACATGAATCACACGCTGATTTCAAACACATCAGGAATTGAAACAAGAGTTTGAATTACTGATTCCATTGGCATTATCTCCTAAGAGTTTTCCATTCAAATGGTTGTGTCGTTCCTTGTGTGCATACACACACACACACACACACACACACACACACACACACACCAACACGGACATACAAAAGCAAACACATGCACATATATAGGGGTATCACATGAAACCCAGGATATTAATTATGAATTGAAGCAAGACTTTGAACTACGATCCTCATGACTCTAACACTTAAGTGTTGGCCATTCGTGTTTGTGTGTGCATTTGTCTGTGTGTATGTGTGTGTGTACATGTATATTCACATACACACATAACATACACACAGACAGATACACACATGCGCATATGTAGGAGAATCACATGAATCCCAGGCTTATCTCTAACTCATCCTTAAGACAAGCATGAGTTAGAAGACCTGATCCTCCTGTTTTTGTCTCCAAAGTGTTGGGCACTCGTGTGTGAGTGTTCTTGTGTGTGTGTGTATGTGTTTATGCATATGTATATTCATATACACAAATAGACATACACACACATATAGTCATATGCACATAACTAAGGGCTTACCATGAACCACAGGAGCGTTAGTCTGGACTCAAAATATTCCAGGGGCTGGGGATTTAGCTCAGCGGTAGAGCGCTTGCCTAGCGAGTGCAAGGCCCTGGGTTCGGTCCCCAGCCCGGAAAAAAAAAAAAAAAAAAAAAAAAAAAAAAAAAAAAACAACTAAAAAATATTCCTGACTCAGACTCCCACATACTTCCCATTCATGTATGTGTGCTTGTGTGCATGTGTGTCTGTGTATATATATGTATATTCATATAGACACAGGTAGATCCACACAACATACGCACATGCACATAAATATGGGCAGCACATGAAAACCAGGCTGATCTGAAAATCAACAACAAATGCAGTATGAATTCGAATTCCTGATTTCCCTGAATGTGTCTCCTAAGTCTTTGCCTGTGTGTGCTTATGTGCATGTATATGTGTGCTTCACATACACACATGTACACACAAAAACACATACACACATGCACATACACAGGGGCATCACATGGATCCCAGCCTGATTTCAAACTCATCATGAAATGAAGAATGAGTTTGAACTACTCTTTTCCCTGACACTCTCTTTCAAATGTCTGCCATTCTTGTGTGTGTGTGTGTGTGTGCGTGTTTGCGCGTGTGTGCATGTGTATACGTATATGTTTCTCCATATATACACATGTACACACACGCACAACATACACACATGCAAAAACATATTGGCATCACATGAACCCCAGGCTGATTTCTAACTCATGATGAAGTGAAACATGAGTTTGAACTTGTGATTCCACTGACTCTGCCTTCTAAATGTTTGCTATTCGATTCAATGAGAGCTGGTGCTTGTGTGTATGTGTGTATGTATATGTATCCATATAAACTTTTATACATACACAAAAACATAAACACATGCACATATATGGGCCATCACATGAATCACACGCTGATTTCAAACACATCAGGAATTGAAACAAGAGTTTGAATTACTGATTCCATTGGCATTATCTCCTAAGAGTTTTCCATTCAAATGGTTGTGTCGTTCCTTGTGTGCATACACACACACACACACACACACACACACACACCAACACGGACATACAAAAGCAAACACATGCACATATATAGGGGTATCACATGAAACCCAGGATATTAATTATGAATTGAAGCAAGACTTTGAACTACGATCCTCATGACTCTAACACTTAAGTGTTGGCCATTCGTGTTTGTGTGTGCATTTGTCTGTGTGTATGTGTGTGTGTACATGTATATTCACATACACACATAACATACACACAGACAGATACACACATGCGCATATGTAGGAGAATCACATGAATCCCAGGCTTATCTCTAACTCATTCTTAAGACAAGCATGAGTTAGAAGACCTGATCCTCCTGTTTCTGTCTCCAAAGTGTTGGGCACTCATGTGTGAGTGTTCTTGTGTGTGTGTATGTGTTTATGCATATGTATATTCATATACACAAATAGACATACACACACATATAGTCATATGCACATAACTAAGGGCTTACCATGAACCACAGGAGCGTTAGTCTGGACTCAAAATATTCCAGGGGCTGGGGATTTAGCTCAGCGGTAGAGCGCTTGCCCTGGCGAGTGCAAGGCCCTGGGTTGGTCCCCAGCCGGAAAAAAAAAAAAAAAAAAAAAACTAAAAAATATTCCTGACTCAGACTCCCACATACTTCCCATTCATGTATGTGTGCTTGTGTGCATGTGTGTCTGTGTATATATATGTATATTCATATAGACACAGGTAGATCCACACAACATACGCACATGCACATAAATATGGGCAGCACATGAAAACCAGGCTGATCTGAAAATCAACATCAAATGCAGTATGAATTCGAATTCCTGATTCCCCTGAATGTGTCTCCTAAGTCTTTGCCTGTGTGTGCTTATGTGCATGTATATGTGTCTTCACATACACACATGTACACACACAAAACACATACACACATGCACATACACAGGGGCATCACATGGATCCCAGCCTGATTTCAAACTCATCATGAAATGAAGAATGAGTTTGAACTACTCTTTTCCCTGACACTCTCTTTCAAATGTCTGCCATTCTTGTGTGTGTGTGTGTGTGTGCGTGTTTGCGCGTGTGTGCATGTGTATACGTATATGTTTCTCCATATATACACATGTACACACACGCACAACATACACACATGCAAAAACATATTGGCATCACATGAACCCCAGGCTGATTTCTAACTCATGATGAAGTGAAACATGAGTTTGAACTTGTGATTCCACTGACTCTGCCTTCTAAATGTTTGCTATTCGATTCAATGAGAGCTGGTGCTTGTGTGTATGTGTGTATGTATATGTATCCATATAAACTTTTATACATACACACAAAACATAAACACATGCACATATATGGGCCATCACATGAATCACACGCTGATTTCAAACACATCAGGAATTGAAACAAGAGTTTGAATTACTGATTCCATTGGCATTATCTCCTAAGAGTTTTCCATTCAAATGGTTGTGTCGTTCCTTGTGTGCATACACACACACACACACACACACACACACACACACACACCAACACGGACATACAAAAGCAAACACATGCACATATATAGGGGTATCACATGAAACCCAGGATGTAATTATGAATTGAAGCAAGACTTTGAACTACGATCCTCATGACTCTAACACTTAAGTGTTGGCCATTCGTGTTTGTGTGTGCATTTGTCTGTGTGTATGTGTGTGTGTACATGTATATTCACATACACACATAACATACACACAGACAGATACACACATGCGCATATGTAGGAGAATCACATGAATCCCAGGCTTATCTCTAACTCATTCTTAAGACAAGCATGAGTTAGAAGACCTGATCCTCCTGTTTCTGTCTCCAAAGTGTTGGGCACTCATGTGTGAGTGTTCTTGTGTGTGTGTATGTGTTTATGCATATGTATATTCATATACACAAATAGACATACACACACATATAGTCATATGCACATAACTAAGGGCTTACCATGAACCACAGGAGCGTTAGTCTGGACTCAAAATCCTCCTGACTCAGACTCCCACATACTTCCCATTCATGTATGTGTGTTTGTGTGCATGTGTGTCTGTGTATATATATGTATATTCATATAGACACAGGTAGATCCACACAACATACGCACATGCACATAAATATGGGCATCACATGAAAACCAGGCTGATTTGAAACTCAACATCAAATGCAGTACGAGTTCGAACTCCTGATTCCCCTGAATGTGTCTCCTAAGTCTTTGCCTGTGTGTGCTTATGTGCATGTATATGTGTCTTCACATATACACATGTACACACACAAAACACATACACACATGCACATACACAGGGGCATCACATGGATCCCAGCCTGATTTCAAACTCATAATGAAATAGAAAATGGGTTTGAAGTACTCTTTCCCTGACATTCTCTTTCAAACGTCTGCCATTCTTGTGTGTGTGTGTGTGTGTGTGTGTGTGTTTATGCCTGTGTGTGTGTATGTGTGTATGTATATGCTTCTTCATGTACACACATGTACATACACACATCACATACACAAATGCACATACACTGGAGCATCACATGGATCCCAACCTGTTTTCGAATTCATCATGAAGTGAAGAATGTGTTTGAACTGCTCTTTCCTGTGACACTCTCTTTCAAATGTCTGCCATTCTTGTGTGTGTGCATGTGTGTGTTTGCGTGTGTGTGCATGTGTATACGTATATGTTTCTCCATATATACACATGTACACACACGCACAACATACACACAGGTAAATACATATTGGCATCACATGAACCCCAGGCTGATTTCTAACTCATGATGAAGTGAAACATGAGTTTGAACTTGTGATTCCACTGACTCTGGCTTCTAAATGTTTGCTATTCGATTCAATGAGAGCTGGTGCTTGTGTGTATGTGTGTATGTATATGTATCCATATAAACTTTTATACATACACACAAAACATAAACACATGCACATATATGAGGCCATCACACGAATCGAAGGCTGATTTCAAACTTATCATGAATTGAAGCAAGAGTTTGAATTACTGATTCCATTGGCATTATCTCCTAAGAGTTTGCCTTTCAAATGGGTGTGTTGTTCCTTGTGTGCATACGTACACACACACACACACACACACACACACACATCTACATATGGACACGCACACATGGACATACAAAAGCAAACACATAAACATACATAGGGGTGTCACATGAAACCCAGGATATCAATCATGAATTGAAACAAGACTTGAACTACGATCTTCATGACGCTAACCCTCAAGTGTTGGCCATTCATGTTTGTGTGTGTGTTTTGTCTGTGTGTATGTCGGTATGTACATGTATATTCACATACACACATAACATACACACAGACATATACACACATGCGATATGTAGGAGAATCACATGAATCCCAGGCTTATCTCTAACTCATCCTGAACTCAAGCATGAGTTAGAAGACCTGATCCTCCTGTTTCTGTCTCCAAAGTGTTGGGCACTCATGTGTGAGTGTTCTTGTTTGTGTGTGTATGTGTTTATGTATATGTATATTCGTATACACAAATGGATACACACACATATAGTCATATGCACATAACTAAGGGCTTCCCATGAATCACAGAAGCGTTAGTCTGGACTCAATATCCTCCTGACTCAGACTCCCACATACTTCCCATTCAAGTGTGTGTGTTTGTGTGCATATGTGTGTGTGTGTATATATATGTATATTCAAATAGACACAGGTAGATCGACACAACATACACACATGCACATAAACATGGGCATCACATGAAAACCAGGCTGATTTGAAACTCAACATCAAATGCAGTATGAGTTCGAATTCCTGATTCCCCTGAATCTGACATCCAAGTGTTTGCCATTCATGTGTGAGTGTGCTTGCCTGTGTGTGCTTTTGTGCATGTATATGTGTCTTCACATACACACATGTACACACACAAAACACATACACACATGCACATACACAGGTGCATCACATGGATCCCAGCCTGATTTCAAACTCATCATGAAGTCGAAACTGAGTTTGAACTACTCTTTCCCCTGACACTCTCTTTCAAACATCTGCCATTCTTGTGTGTGTGTGTGTGTGTGTGTGTGTGTGTGTGTGTGTGTGTGTGTGCCTGTGTGTGTATGTGTGTATGTATATGCTTCTTCATATACACACATATACATACACACATCACATACACACATGCACATACACAGGGGCATCACATGGATCCCAGCCTGATTTCAAACTCATCATGAAGTGAAGAATGAGTTTGAACTACTCTTTTCCCTGACACTCTCTCTCAAATGTCTGCCATTCGTGTGTGTGTGTGTGTGTGTGTGTGTGTGTGTGTCGTGTTTGCGTGTGTGTGCATGTGTGTATGTATATGTTTCTCCATATATACACATGTACACACACGCAAAACATACACTCAGGTAAATACATATTGGCATCACATGAACCCCAGGCTGATTTCTAACTCATGATGAAGTGAAACGTGAGTTTGAACTTGTGATTCCACTGACTCTGTCTTCTAAGTGTTTGCTATTCGATTCAATGAGAGCTGGCATTTGTGTGTATGTGTGTATGTATATGTATCCATATAAACTTTTATACATACTCACAAAACATAAACACATGCACTTATGGGGCCATCACATGAATCCCAGGCTGATTCCAAACTCATCATGGATTGAATCAAGAGTTTGAATTACTGATTCCACTGGCATTATCTCCTAAGAGTTTGCCATTCAAGTGTGTGTGTCGTTCTTTTTGTGCATACACAAACACAAATACAAACACATGCACACACATCTATATATGGACACACACACATGGGCATGCAAAGCAAACACATGCATATACGTAGCGGTGTCACATGAAACCCAGGATATCAATCATGAATTGAAGCAAGACTTTGAACGACGATCCTCATGACGCTAACCCTCAAATGCTGGCCATTCGTGTTTGTGTGTGCATTTGTCTGTGTGTATGTCGGTATGTACATGTATATTCACATACATACATAACATACACACAGACAGATACACACATGCGCATATGTAGGAGAATCACATGAATCCCAGGCTTATCTCTAACTCATCCTGAAGTCAACCTTGAGTTAGAAGACCTGATCCTCCTGTTTCTGTCTCCAAAGTGTTGGGCACTCGTGTGTGAGTGTTCTTGTCTGTGTGTGTATGTGTTTATGTATATGTATATTCATATACACGAAAGGACATACACACACATCTAGTCATATGCACATAACTCCGGGCTTCCCATGATTCACAGAAGCCTTTGTGTGGACTCAAAATCCTCCCGACTCTTACTCCCACATATTTGTTATTCATGTGTGTGTGTTTGCGTGCATGTGTGTGTATGTATATATATATATATGCATATAGACACATGAAGATCCACACAACATACACACACATGCACATAAATATGGGCATCACATGAAAACCAGGCTGATTTGAAACTCACCATGAAGTGAATTATGAGTTCGAATTCCTGATTCCCCTGGATCTGTCTCGCAAGTGTTTGCCATTCACTTGTGAGTATTCTTTTGTGTTTGTGCTCATGTGCATGTATATGTGTCTTCACATACACACATCTACACACACAAAACACATACTCACATGCACATCCACATGGGCATCACATGGATCATGAAGTGAAAAATGAGTTTGAACTACTCTTTTCCCTGACAATCTCTTTCAATTGTCTGCCATTCTTGTGTGTGTGTGTGTCCGTGTGTATGTGTGTGTGTGCCTGTGTGTGTGTGTGTATGTGTGTATGTATATGTTTCTTCATATATACACATGTACATACACACATCACATACACACAGGCACATATATAAGGGCATCACATGAACCCCAGCTTGATTTCAAACTCATCATGAAGTGAAGAATGAGTTTGAACTACTCTTTTCAGAAGACACTATCTCCCAAGGGTTTGCCATTCCTGTGTGTGTGTGTGTGTGTGTGTGTGTGTGTGTGTGTGCATGTTTGCATGTGTGTGCATGTGTATACGTATATATTTCTCCATATATACACATGTACACACACGCACAACATACACACAGGTAAATACATATTGGCATCACATGAACCCCAGGCTGATTTCTAACTCATGATGAAGTGAAACATGAGTTTGAACTTGTGATTCCACTGACTATGTCTTCTAAGTGTTTGCTATTCGATTCAATGAGAGCTGGCGTTTGTGTGTATGTGTGTATGTATATGTATCCATATAAACTTTTATACAAACTCACAAAACATAAAAACATGGACATATATGAGGCCATCCCCCGAAACGCAGGCTGATTTCAAACTCATCATGAATTGAAGCAAGAGTTTGAATTACTGATTCCATTGGCATTATCTCCTAAGAGTTTGCCTTTCAAATGGGTGTGTTGTTCCTTGTGTGCATACGTACACACACACACACACACACACACACACACATCTACATATGGACACGCACACATGGACATACAAAAGCAAACACATAAACATACATAGGGGTGTCACATGAAACCCAGGATATCAATCATGAATTGAAACAAGACTTGAACTACGATCTTCATGACGCTAACCCTCAAGTGTTGGCCATTCATGTTTGTGTGTGTATTTGTCTGTGTGTATGTCGGTATGTACATGTATATTCACATACACACATAACATACACACAGACATATACACACATGCGCATATGTAGGAGAATCACATGAATCCCAGGCTTATCTCTAACTCATCCTTAAGACAAGCATGAGTTAGAAGACCTGATCCTCCTGTTTCTGTCTCCAAAGTGTTGGGCACTCATGTGTGAGTGTTCTTGTTTGTGTGTGTATGTGTTTATGTATATGTATATTCGTATACACAAATGGATACACACACATATAGTCATATGTACATAACTAAGGGCTTCCCATGAATCACAGAAGCGTTAGTCTGGACTCAATATCCTCCTGACTCAGACTCCCACATACTTCCCATTCAAGTGTGTGTGTTTGTGTGCATATGTGTGTGTGTGTATATATATGTATATTCAAATAGACACAGGTAGATCGACACAACATACACACATGCACATAAAAATGGGCATCACATGAAAACCAGGCTGATTTGAAACTCAACATCAAATGCAGTATGAGTTCGAATTCCTGATTCCCCTGAATCTGACATCCAAGTGTTTGCCATTCATGTGTGAGTGTGCTTGCCTGTGTGTGCTTATGTGCATGTATATGTGTCTTCACATACACACATGTACACACACAAAACACATACACACATGCACATACACAGGTGCATCACATGGATCCCAGCCTGATTTCAAACTCATCATGAAGTGGAAAATGAGTTTGAACTACTCTTTCCCCTGATACTCTCTTTCAAATGTCTGCCATTCTTGTGTGTGTGTGTGTGTGTGTGTGTGTGTGTGTGTGTGCGTGTGTGTGTGTGTATGTGTGTATGTATATGTTTCTTCATATACACACATGTACATACACACATCACATACACACATGCACATACATAAGGGCATCACATGAACCCCAGCTTGATTTCAAACTCATCATGAAGTGAAGAATGAGTTTGAACTACTCTTTTCCCTGACAATCTCTTTCAAATGTCTGCCATTCTTTTGTGTGTGTGTGTGTTTGTGTGTGTGTGTGAGAGCCTGTTTGTGAATGTGTGTATGTATATGTTTATTCATATACACACATGTACATACACACATCACATACACACATGCACATACATAAGGGCATCACTTGAACCCCAGCTTGATTTCAAACTCATCATGAAGTGAAGAATGAGTTTGAACTACTCTTTCCCCTGAAACTATCTCTCAAGGTTTTTCCATTCCTGTTTTTGTGTTTGTGTTTGTGTGTGTGTGTGTTTGTGTGTGTGTGTGTGCTTGTGTGTGTCTGTATGTGTGTATGTATATGATTCTCCATATATATACATGTACACACACACAAAACATACACACATGCAAATACATATTGGCATCAGATGAAAAGAGGCTGATTTCTAACTCATGATGAAGTGAATCATGAGTTTGAACTTGTGATTCCACTGACTCTGTCTCCCAAGTGTTTGTCATTCGATTGTACGTAAGCTGGGGTTTGTGTGTATGTGTGTTTGTCTATGTTTCTTCATATAAACTTTTATACATGCACACAAAACATAAACACATGCACATATATGTGGCCATCACATGAATCACAGGCTGATTTCAAACGCATCAGGAATTGAAACAAGAGTTGGAATTACTGATTCCGTTGTCATTATCTCCTAAGAGTTTGCCATTCAAATGTTTGTGTCGTTCCTTATGTGCATACACACACACACACACACACACACACACACACACACACACACGGACATACAAAAGCAAACACAGGCACATACATAGGGGTGTCACATGAAGCCCAGGATATCAATCATGAAATGAATCAAGACTACGATCATCATGACTCTAACCATCAAGTAAGTGTTGGCCATTCGTGTTTGTCTGTGCATTTGTCTGTGTGTATGTGTGTATGTACATGTATATTCACATACACACATAACATACACACAGACATATACACACATGCACATATGTAGGTGAATCACATGAATCACAGGCTTATCTCTAACTCATCCTGAAGTCAAGCATGAGTTAGGACACCTGATCCTCCTGTTTCTGTCTCCAAAGTGTTGGGCACTCGTGTGTGAGTGTTCTTGTTTGTGTGTGTATGTGTTTATGTATATGTATATTCATATACACAAAAGAACATACACACACATATAGTCATATGCACATAACTAAGGGCTTCCCATGAATCACAGAAGAGTTAGTCTGGACTCATAATCTTCTCGACTCTGACTCCCACATATTTGCCATTCATGTCTGTGTGTTTGCGTGCATGTGTGTGCCTATATATGTATAATCATATAGACACATGTACATACACACAACATATATGCACATGCACATAAATATGGGCATCACATGTATACCAGGCTGATTTGCAAATCAACATGAAGCCAAGCATGAGTTTGAACTCCTGCTTCCCCTGAATCTCTCTCCCAAATGTTTGCCATTCATGTGTGAGTGTGCTTGCATGTGTGTGCTTATGTGTATGTATATGTGTCTTCATATGCACACATGTACACACACAAAACACATACACACATGCAGTTACACAGGGGCCTCACATGAACAACAACCTGATTTCAAACTCATCATGAAGTGAAAAATGAGTTTAAACTCCAGATGCTCAAGATTCTGTCTCCCAAATTATGCCATTTGAATGTGTGTTTGCATGCATTTTTGTGTATGTGTATATATGTGTTTATTCATATGGACACATGGACTAGACACAGACATTTACAGACATGCACGTGCATAGGGGAATCACATGAATCTCAGGCTATCTCTAACTCATCATGAAGTCAAGCATGAGTTAGAACGCCTGATCCTCCTGGTCCTGTCTCCAAAGTGTTGGCCACTCATGTGTGTTTGTGCTTGTGTGTATATGTGTTTATGTATATGTATATTCATATACACAAATGGACATACATACACATATAGACATATGCACATAACTAAGGGCTTCCCTAGAATCACAGAAGCTTGAGTCTGAATTCAAAATCCTCCTGACTCTGTCTCCCACATATCTGCCATTCATTTGTGTGTGTGTTTGCGTCCATGTGTGTGCGTGTATGCATATATATATATATATTCATATAGTCACATGTACATACACAAAAGATATACACACATGCACATATGGGCATCACATGAAAACCAGGCTGATTTGAAACTCAACATGAAGTGAAGCATGAGTTTGAACTCTGATTCCCCTGAATCTATCTCCCAAGTGTTTGCCATTCATATGTGAGTGTGCTTGCATGTGTGTGCTTATGTGTACGTATATGTTTCATCATATACACACATGTACATACACATATCACATACACACATGCACATACACAGGGGCATCACATGGACCCCAGCCTGATTTCAAACTCACCATGAAGAATGAGTTTTAATTCCTTTCCCCTGACACTCTCCTTCAAATGTCTGCCATTCTTGTGTGTGTGTGCCTGTGTGTGTGTGTATGTGTGTATGTATATGTTTCTTTATATAAACACATGTACATACACACATCACATACACACATGCACATACATAGGGGCAACACATGAACCCCATGCTGATTTCACACTCATCATGAAGTGAAGCATGAGTTTGTACTCCTGATTCCCCTGACTCTGTTTCCCAAGTTTTTGCCATTCATGTGTATGTGTGCTTGCATATGTGCGTGTTTATTTATATGTTTCTTCATATACACACTTGTACATACATACAACATATACACACATGCACATAAAAAGGGCATCACATGAATCCCAGGCTTATTTCAAACTCATCATGAAGTGAAGCAGGAATTTGAATTGTGATCCTCCTGACTCCGACTCCCAAGTGTTGGCCATTACTGTGTGTGTGTGTGTGTGTGTGTGTGTGTGTGTGTGTGTGTGTGTGTGTGTGCGCGTGTGTGTGTGTGTTCTTGGGTCTGTATGTATGTGTGCATGTATATGTATATTCACATACACACATAACATACACACAGACATATACACATATGCCCATAGACAGGGGCCTCACATGAATCCCATGCCATCTCTAACTCATCATGAAGTTTAGCATGAGTTAGAACTCTGATCCTCTTGACTCTGTTTCCTAAGCATTTGCCATATTTGTGTGTCTGTGCTCGGATGTGTTTGTTAGTGTGTATGTATATGTATATTCACATACACACATGGACATAAAGAAAAACATATACGTATATACACATATATAGGGGATCACATGAAAACTAGGTATCTATAACTGATGATAAAGTGAAACTTGAATCTGAACTCCTGTTCGTCATGACTCTGTCTCCAAAATATTTGCCATTCTTGTGTGTTTGTCTTTGTGTCTCTTTCTTTGTGTGTGTGTGTGTATTTGTATATTCATATACACAAATGTACATACACACAGACATATGTCACATGCACATACATAGGAGCATCACATGAATCCCAGGCTATCTTGATTTCAGCATGAAGTGAAGCATGAGTTTGAACATCTGACTATCCTGACTGTCTGCCAAGAATTTAATATTCTTGTGAGTGGTGCTTGTGTGTGTGTGTGTGTGTGTGTGTGTGTGCACATATACATATAAATACACACACACATATACATACATGCACATACAAAGGTGCATCGCATTGATCCCAGAAGCATGAATTTGAACTCATGATGCTCCTGACTCTATCTCCCAAGTGTTTGCCATTCGTGTATTTGTGCTTTCCTGTATGTGTGTGTATGTGTCTGTGTATTCATATACACACATGTACATACACACAGCATACACACATGCACATACATAGGGGTATCACATGCATCCCACGCTGACTTCAAATTCAAGAATGAGTTTGAACTCATAATTCCCCTGACTCTGTTTCCCAAGAGTTTACCATTCTTGTGTGTCTGTGTGCTTGTGTGTGTGCTCATGTGTGTATGTAAGTTTATTCATATAAACACATTTACATACACACTTACATATACAAACATGCACATAAGTACATAAGTACATGGCATCACATGAATCCCATTCTGATTCAAAACTCATAAGGAAGTGAAGCATGAGTTTGAACTCCAGATGCTCATGATTCTGCCCCCAAATATTAGACATTCGTGTGTGTATGTCCTTGTATGTTTGTGTATGTGTATATTCCTAAGTATATTCATATACAAACATGGACACACACACAGACATATACATACATGCACACACATAAGGGATTCACATGAATCGCAGGTTATCTTAACTCATCCTGAAGTGAAGCATGAGTTAGAACTCCTGACCCTCTTGACTCTGTCTCTGAAGTGTTTGCCATTCGTGTGCATGTGTTCTTCTATGTGTGTGTGTGTGTGTGTGTGTATGTGTATATATATATATTCATATACACACATGTACATTCACACAACATATACAAACATGCACATGTATAGTGGCATCACATGAACCCTAGGTTGATTTGAAACTCATCATGAAGTGAAGCATGATTTTGAATTCCTGATTCCCCTTACTCTGTTCGCCCAAGTGTTTGCCATTCTTCTGTGTGTGTGCTTCTGTGTGTGTGTTTATGTGTGTATGTATATGTTTCTTCATATACACACATGTACATACACACAAAACATACACACATGCACATACATAGGGGCATCACATGAACCACAGGCTGATTTCAAACTCATCATGAGGTGAAGCATGAGTTTGAACTCCAGACGCTCCTGACTCTGTTCCCCAAATGTTTGCCATTCATGTGTGTGTGTGCTTGCGTTTGTGTATGTGTATATGTATATGCAAATTCATATACACACATGTACATACACATAGACAGATAGACACATGCACATACAAAGGGGCATCACTTGAATCCCAGGCTATCTCTAACTCATCATGAAATGAAGCATGAGTTTGAAATCCTGATACTGCTCAATCTGTCTCACAAGTGTTTATCATTCATGGGTGTGTGTGCCTGCGAGTGTGTGAGTATGAATATGTATATTCATAAACACACATGTACATACACATATACATATTCACACATGTGCATACATAGGGAGATCACATGAATCCCTGGCAGATTTCTAACTCATCATATGGTGAAGCATGAGTTTGAACTCTGCTGACTCTGTCTCCCAAGTGTATACCATTTGTTTGTGTGTGTTTGTGCTTGCGTGTTTGTGTATGTGTGTATGTATATGTAAAATCATATACACACATGGACATACACACACACATATACACACATGCACATACATAGAGGCATCCATGAATCCCAGAAGCAGGAGTTTGAACTCATGATCTTCCTGAGTCTGTCTCCCAAGTGTTTGCCATTGATGTGTGTGTGCTTGCTTATGTGTTTGTTGGTATGTATATGTTTACTCAAATACACACATGTACATACACACTGACATATACACACATGCACATACATAGGGCCATCATTTTTTTTCCTTTTTTTCGGAGCTGGGGACCGAACTCAGGGCCTTGTGCTTGCTAGGCAAGTGCTCTACCACTGAGCTAAATCCCCAACCCCTAGGGCCATCATTTGAATCCCACTCTTATTTCTAACTCACAATGATGTGAAGAATGAGTTAGACTTCTGATCCTGCTGACTCTGTCTCCCAAGTGCTTGCAATTCGTGAATGTGTGTGCTTGCATGTGTGTGTGTGTGTGTGTGTGTGTGCATGTATTTGTATGTTCATGTATGCTCATGGAGATACACTCAGAAATATAAACCCATGCACATATATGGGGCATCACATGAATACCAGGATATCTATAACTCAGCATGAAGTGAAGCATGAGTTGAACTTCTGATTGTCCTGACACTGTCTGCCAAGTGTTTACCATTTGTGTGTGTGTGTGTGTGTGTGTATGTGCCTGAGAGTGTTTGTGTGTGTGTATGTCCGTGTGTGTGTGTCTGTGTGTGTGTGTATGCTCATATACACACATGGACATACACAAACACAAATATACACAAACACACATATAAGGGCATCAAGTGAATTCCAGAAGCATGAGTTTGAACTCATGATTGTCTTGATACTCTATCCCAAGTGTTAGCCACTTATGTGGGTGCTTGTGAGTATGTGTGTTTGTTACACACATGTACATACACACATGCACAGACAAAGGGCCTTCATGCGGATTTCAATCTAATTTCTAAGACACCATGAAGCTAAGCATGAGTTTGAACTCCTGATTCCACTGAATCTGTCTCCCAAGTGTTTGCTATTTGTGTGGGTGCATGGGTGTGTGTGTGTGTGTGTGTGTAAGAGAGAGAGAGAGAGAGAGAGAGAGAGAGAGAGATGGATATGCACAAACACATATAGACTATAGACATATGTACATACATAAGGGCATCACATGAATCCCAGAATCATGAGTTTCAACTCATGATCCTCTTGACTCTGTTTCCCAAGTGTTTGGCATTAGTGTGTGTGTGTGTGTGTGTGTGTGTGTGTGTGTGTTTGCATGTGTCTGTGTGTGAATGTATATGTATATTCATATACACACATGTTCATACACACCTGTATATACATAGGGGCATTACATGAATTCCAAGCTCGTTTCTAACTCATCATGAAGTGAAGCATGATTTTGAACTCCTGATCCTCCTGTCCCTGCCTACCAAGTGTTTGCCAATTGTGTGTGTGTGTACTTATGTGTGTGTATGTGTGTGTGTATATTTATATTCATATACACACATGGACATACACACAGACATACGCACACATGGCCATTCATAGGGGCATCACATGAATTCCAGGCTATCTCTAACTCATCACTAAGTGAAGCGTGAGTTAGAACTCCTGATCCTCTTGACTCTATCTCCAAAGTCTCTGCATTCCTGTGTCTGTGTGTCTGTGCTTGTGTGTGTGAATGTGTATATGTTTATGTTTATTCACATAAACATACATATCCCCACATGCCCATACATAGGGGCATCACATGAATCCCATGATATCTCTAACTCATCATGATGCGAAGCATGAGTTTGAACTCATGAACCTGCTGACTTTGTCCCCCAAGTGTTTGTCATTCATGTGTGTGCCTCCATGTGTGTATTCATATACACACATGTACAGACACAAATACATATACACACATGCACATACAGAGGGGCATCACATGAATTCCAGGCTGATTTCAAACACATCATGAAGTGAAGAATGAGTTTGAACTCCTTGACTCTGTCTCCCAAGTGCTTGCCATTTGCGTGTGTGTGCTTGCGTATATGTGTATGTGTGTATGTATATGTATAATCATATACACACATGGACATACACACACACATATACACACATGCACATACATAGGGGCAGCACATGAATCCAAGGTTATCTCTAACTCATCATGAAGTGAATCTTGAATTTGAACTGTGATCCTCTTGACTCTAACTCCCAAATGTTTGCAATTTGTGTGTGTGTGTGTGTGTGTTTGTATGTGTGTGTGTGTACTAGTATATTCATATACACTCATGGACATACACACAGACATATAAACACATGCACTTACGTAGGGAGAATCACGTGAATCTCAGAAGCATGTTTTTGAACTCATGATCCTCATGATACTATCTCCCAAGTGTATGGTATTCATGTGTGTGTACTTGCATGTATGTGTGTATGTATATGTATATTTATATAAACACATGTACATACATACTTACCTATACACACATGCACATGCATAAGGCCATCAAATGAATCCCCAACTGATTTCTAACTCGCCATGAAGTAAAGCGTGAGTTTGAACTCATGAACTTCCTGAGTCTGTCTCCAAAGTGTTTGCCATTTGTGTGTGTCTGTGCTTCCGTATGTGTGTGTCTGTGTGTGTGTGTATGAATATGTATATTCATGGACATACACACACGATATACACACATGCCTATTTATAGAGGCATCACATGAATCCCAGGCTAATTTCAAATTCATCATGTAGTGAAACATGAGTCTGAAATCCTGACTCCTGATTCCCCTGACTCTGTCTCCCAAGAGTTTGTCATTTGTGTGTGTGTATGTGTGTATGTATATTTATATTCATATAAACATATGGACATACACACAGACATACAAACATGCACATACATAGAAGCAACACATGAATCCCAGGCTGTTTTCAAACTCATCATGAAGTAAAACATGAGTTTGAACTCCTGATGCTCCTGACTCTGTCCTCCAAATATTTGCCATTCATGTGTGTGTGTGCTTGCATGTATGTGTATCTGTGTATGTATATGTATATTCATATGCACACATGGAAATACAAACAGACATATAGAATCATGCACATACATAGAAAAATCACATTAAGTCCAGGCTATCTCTAAATCATAATCAAGTGAAGCAGGAATTAGAACTCCTGATCCTCTTGACTCTGTACCAAAGTGTTTGCCATATTTGTGTGTTTGTGCTCTGTGTGTATATACATATGTATACATGTATATACACACAGAGACATTACACACAGACATACACACATGCACATACATAGGGACATCACATGAATCCCAGGCTATCTAACTCATCATCTACTGAAGCTTGAGTTTTAACTCCTGATGGTTCTCAGTCTCCCAAAAGTTTGCCCTCCGTGTGTGTGTGTGTCTGTGTGTGTGTATCTGTGTGTATGTATTTCTATATTCATATACACTCATGGACATGCACGCAGACATATAAACACATGCACATATAAAGGGGCATCTCATGAATCTCAGGCTATCTCTAATTTAGCATGAAGTGAAGCATGAGTTTGAATTTCTGATCGTCCTGACTCTGTCTGCGAAGTGTTTACCATTCTTATGTGTGTGTGCTTGTGTGTGTGTGTATGTGTGTATGTACATACATATTAATATACACACATGGACATACACACACACACACACACACACACACACACACACATATATACATTCATGCACATACATATGGACATCCCATGAATCCCAGAAACTTGAGTTTGGACTCATGATCCTGTTGACTCTCTCTCCAAAGTGTTTGCCATTCGTGTGTGTGTGCTTGCATGTGTGTGTTTGTGTATATGTATGTGTATATTAACATACACACAGGAACATAAACACAGACATATACAAACATGCACATGTACAGGGGCATCACATGCATCCCAGGCTATCTCTAACTCATCATGAAGTAAAGCATGAGTTTTAAGTCCTAATCCTCTTGAATCTATCCCCTACAAATGTTTGCCTTTCGTGTGTGTGTGTGTTTGTGTGTGTGTGCGCACATGTGCGTGCATGCGCGCTCTTGCATGTGTGTATGTGTATATGTATACATATATATTCGTATTCATATACATGCACATACATACCCACAAATACACACAAGCAAATATATAGAGGAATAACATGAATCCCAGATGCATGATTGAGTTTGAACTCATGATCCTCGTGATACTGTCTCCCAAGTGTATGACATTCATGTGTGTGCTTGCCTGTATGCGTTTGTGTGTATGTATATGTATATTCATATACACACATAGACTACATACACATATACACAAATGCACATACATAGGGGCATAACATGAATCCTAGGTTATCTCTAACTCATAATGAAGGGAAGCTTGAGTTTGAACTCCTGATCGTCCTGGCTCCCAAAGTTTGCCATTCTTCTCTCTCTCTCTCTCTCTCTCTCTCTCTCTCTCTCTCTCTCTCTCTCTCTCTCTCTCTCTGTGTGTGTGTGTGTGTGTGTGTGTGTGTGTATTTGTATATTCATATACACTCATAGATATACACACACATATAAACACATGCACATACATAGGGGCATCACATGAATCCCAGGCTATCTCTAATTCAGCATGAAGTGAAGCATCAGTTTGAGCTTCTGAGTACTGATTCTGTCTTCCAAGTGTGTATGTGTGTATGATTGCATGAGTATGTGTCTGTGTTTGTGTGTATATGTGAATATACACACGCATGGTCATACACACATGCACATACAAAGGGGGGGTGTCCCATGAATGCCAGAAAAATCAGTTTGAAGTCATGACACTGTTGGCTCTGTCTTCCAAGTATTTGCCATTCATATGCATGTGTGTGCATGTGTGGTTGTGTTTCTATGTATGTGTATGTATATTAACATACAGACATGGACATACACATGGACATATACACACATGCACATATACAGGAGAATCACATGAATCCCAGGCTAGCTCTAACTAATCATGAGTAAAGCATGACTTTAACTCCTCATCCTGAATCTGCCCCCCAAATGTTTGCCATTCCTGTGTGTGTGCTTGCACGTGTGTGTATGTGTGTGTGTATGTATATTCATATACACACATGGACATACACACACACATATACACACATGCAAATATATAGGGACATCACATGAATCCCAGAAGCCTGAGTTTGAAATCATTATCCTCATGATACTGTCTACCAAGTGCTTGCCATTCATGTGTGTGTGTGTGTGTGTGCTTGCGTGTGTGTGTATGTGTGTATGTATATGTTTCTTCATATACACACATGTACATACACACTTACATATACACACATGCACATACATAGGGCCATCACATGAATCCTAGTCTGATTTCTAACTCACCATGATGTGAAGCATGAGTTTGAACTCCAGATCCTGTTGAGTCTTTCCCCCAAGGGTTTGCCATTCGTGTGTGTGTGTGTGTGTGAGTGTGTGTGTGTGTGTGTGTGTGTGTGTATGAATATGTGTATTCACATACAAGTATGGATATAAACACACATATACACAGTTGAACATACATAGGGGCAGCACAAGTATCCCAGGATATCTCTAACTCATCATGAAGTGAAGCATGAGTTTGGAGGCATGAACCTCCTGACTCCATCTCCCAAATGTTCTTCATTTGTGTGTGTGTGTGTGTGTGTGTGTGTGTGTGTGCTTCCGAATGTGTATGTGTGTGTATGAATATGCATATTCATATACACATGTACATATACACATACATACTAACACATGCACATACCTAGGAGCATCACATGAATCCCTGGCTGATATCTAACTCATCATGAACTTAAGCATGAGTTTGAACTCCTGATCCTCCTAAATCTGTCTGTCAAGTGTTTGCCATTCATGTGTGCATGTGCTTGCATGTGTGTGTATGAATATGTATGTTCATAAACAGACATGTACGTACACACATACATATTCACACATGCACATACAGAGGTGCATCACATGAATCCCAGATTGATTTCTAACTCATCATGAATTGAAACATGAGTTTGAACTCCTGATGCTCCTGACTCTGTCCACAAATTGTCAATTTCTTTGTGTGTGTGCTTGCGTGTGTGTATGTGTGTATGTATATGTATATTCACATACACACATGGACATACACACAGACATATACATACATTCACACACCTAGGGACATCACATGACACCCAGGCTATATCTAACGCATAATGAAGTAAATCATGAGTTTTAACTCTTGATCCTCTTCACACTGTCTACTAAGTGTCTGCTATATTCATGTGTCTATTCTTCGGTGTGTGTGTATGTGTGTATGCATGTGTATTCATATACAAACATGGACATACACACAGACATATACATACATGCACATACATAGGGGCATCACATGAATCAAAGAATGATTTCTAACTCATCATTAAGTGAAGCATGAGTTTGAACTCCTGACCCCGCTGACTCTGTCTCCAAAGTGTTTGGAATTTGTTTGTGTGTGTTTGTGCTTGTGTGTGTTTGTGTGTGTGTATATGTATATTCATGTACAAAAATGGACATACACACACCAATATACACACATGCACAAACATAGCGGAGTCCAGTGAATCCTAGAAGCATGAGTTTGTATTAATGATCCTTCTGACCCTTTCTCCCTGGTGTTTGCCATTCATGTGTGTTTGATTCCGTGTGTGTTTGTGTGTGTGAATGTATATGTATATTCATATACACACAAGTACATACATACATATACATACATGCACATACATAGGGTACTCAAATGAATCCCAGACTCATTTTTAACTCACCATGAAGTGAAGCATCAGTTTGAACTCGTGATCCCCGACTCTGTCTCCCAAGTGCTTGCCATTCATGTGTGTGAGTGTGTGTGTGTGAACACATATATTCATATACACACATGTACATACACACATACATATTCACACATGCACATACACAGGGGCAACACATGAATCACAGGATTATTTCTAACTCATTATGAAGTGAAGCATGAATTTGAACTCCTGATTCTCCTGACTCTATCTCTGAAGTTTTTGTCATTAATGTATATGTGTGCTTGTGTGTGTGTGTATGTGTGTTTTTATATGTATATTTATAGACACACATTGACATACACACAGAGATATAAACACATGCATATAATAGGGGCATCACATGAATCCCAGCATATCTCTAATTCATCATGAGGTGAAGCATGAGTTTGAACTCTTGATCTCCTGACTCTATCTCTGAAGTTTTTGTCATTAATGTATATGTGTGCTTGTGTGTGTGTGTGTGTGTGTGTTTATATGTATATTTATAGACACACATTGACATACACACAGAGATATAAACACATGCATATAATAGGGCATCACATGAATCCCAGCATATCTCTAATTCATCATGAGGTGAAGCATGAGTTTGAACTCTTGATCCTCCTGACTCCTTCTCCCAAATATTTGTCATTTGTGTGTCTGTGTGCTTACGTGTGTGTGTGTGTGTGTGTTTGTGTGTGCATGTATATGTAGATTCATATACACACATGTTCATACATACACATGCATACACAAATGAACATACATAGGGACATGATATGAATCCCAGGATGATCTCTAACTCATGATGAAGTGAAGACTGACTTATAACTCCTGATCCTCTTGGCTCTGTCTCCAAAGTGTTTGCCATTCAAGTTTGCATGTGCTTGGGTGTGTGAATCTGTTTATGTATATGTATATCCATATACAAAGATGGAAATACACACACATATACACACATGCATATACATAGGGGCATCCCATGAATCCCAGGTTATCTCTAATTCATCATGAAGTGAATATTGAGTTTGCACACCTGATCCTCCTGGCTCTATCTCCCAAATGTTTGCCATTCTTGTGTGTGTGTATGTGTGTATGTATATGAATATTCATATACACCCCTGGACATACACACAGGCATATAAGCACATGCATATACATACGGCATCCCATGAACTCCAGGTTATCTCTAACTCATCATGAAGTGGATATTGAATTTGCACACCTGATCCTCCTGACTCTATCTCCCAAATGTTTGCCATTCCTGTGTGTGTGTATGTGTGTGTGTATATGAATATTCATATACACTCCTGGACATACACACAGACATATAAACACATGCATATACATACGGGCATCACATGAATCCCAGGCTATATCTAATTAAGCATGAAGTGAGGCATGAATTTGAACTACTGATCATCCTGACTATCTCTCCCAAATGTTTGTCATTCCTGTGTGTGTGTGTGTGTGTGCATGTGTGTGTATTTATTTGTATATTCATATATACTCATGGACGTACACACAGACATATAAACACATGCACATACATAAGGGCATCACATGAATCCAAGGCTATCTCTAATTCAGAACGAAATGATGCATGAGTTTGAACTTCTGAGTGTCCTGACTCTGTCTACCAAGTGTTTACCATTCATGTATTTGTGTGCTTGTGTGTGTGTGTGTATAAATTCATATACACACATGGACATACACACACACATACACACACATGAACAGACATAAGGGCATCATATGAAAACCAGAAAAATGAGTTAGAATTCATACTCCTCCTGACTCTGTCTCCCAAGTGTTTGCCATTCATGTGTGTGTGCTTGTGTGTATGTGTGTCTGTGTATGTATATGTATATTTGTATACACACATGTACACATACACTTACATATACATACATGCACAAACATAGGGGCATCACATGAATCCCAGGCTGATTTCTAATTCACTGTGAAGTAAAGCATGAGTTTGAACTCCTGATCCCACTGACTTGGTCCCCCAAGTGTTTGCCATTCGTGTGTGTGTGTGTGTGTGTGTGTGTGTGTGTGTGTATGTGTTTGCATGTCTGTATGTGTTTATAAATATGTATACTCATATACACACATGTCCATAAACACATATATATTCACATGTATCTGTGGGTATGTACATGTATATTCATATACACAAATGGACATACACAAAGATATATACACACATGCACATATATAGGGGCATCACATGAATCTCAGGCTGATTTCTAACTCACCATGAAGTAAAGCATGAATTTTGACTCCTGATCACCCTTTCTCCCAAGAGTTTGCCATTCGTGTTGTGTGTGCTTGCCTCATGTGTTTCTATGTGTATAAATATGTATATTCACATGCACATATGTACATACACACATACATATTCACACGTGCACATATAAAGGGGCATCACAAGAATCTCAGGCTGATTTATAACTCATCATGAAGTAAAGCATGAGTTTGAATTTCTCATCCTCTTGAGTCTGTGCCCCATATGTTTACCATTCCTATGTGTGTGTGCTTGCGTATGTGTGTATAAGTGTATGTATATTCATATACACAAATGGACATAAACAGAGATATATACACACACATACACATATAGGGGCATCACATGAATCCCAGGCTATCTCTAACTTATCATGAAATGAGGCATGAGTTTGAAATTCTGATCCTCCAGAGTCTGTCTGCCAAATGTTGACCATTCATGTGAGTGTGTGCTTGCCTGTGTGGTGTGTGTGTGTGTGTGTGTGTGTGTGTGTGTGTGTGTGTGTGTGTATAAATATTCATATATACATATGGACATACACACACACATACGCACATGCACATACATAGGGGCATTACATGAATCCCGGGATATCTCTAATTCATCATGAAGTGAAGCATGTGTTTAAATGCAGGATGCTCCTGGCTTTGACTCCCAAGTGTTGGCCATTTGTGTGTGGCTGTGCTCGCGTGTGGGCATATGTGTGTTTGTGTGTGTGTGTGTGTGTGTGTGTGTGTATATTCAATACACATATGACATACACATAGACATTTATACACATGCACATATACAGGGGCATCACTTGAATCCCAGGCTATCTCTAAGTCATCATGAAGTGAAGCATGAGTTATAACTCTGATCCTTGTGACTCTGTATCCAGAGTGTTTGCCATATTTGTGCATCTGTGTTTGCGTGTATGTTTATGTGTGTGTGCATGTTTGTGCATATATATACATACATATATAAATATATATAATATATATAATGGTATACATGGACACACATACACACACACATAAACGCATGCACAAACATACAGGCATCACATACGGGATATCTCTAACTCAGCATTAAGTGAAGCATGAGTTTGAACACCTGATTGTCCTAACTCTGTCTCCCAAATGTTTGTAATTCCTGTGTGTGTGGCGGGGGAGGGGAGGAATGTATGTATTTGTATATTTATACACACTCATTGACATATACACACACATGCACATCCATAGGGGCATCACATGAATCCCAGGCTATCTCTAACTCATCATAAAGTAAAGCTTGAATTTGAACTCCTGATCCTCCTGATTCTGTCTCCCAAATTTTTGCCATATTTGTGTCTCTGTGCTTGTGTGTATGTGTCTATATATTCATATACACACATGGACATAAACACATTCATATACACACATTCACATATATAGGGGCATCACATGAATACCAGAAGCATGAGTTTGAACTAATGGTCCTCCTCAGTCTCCCAAGTGTTTGTCATTCATGTGTGTGTGTGTGTGTGTGTGTGTGTGTGTGTGTGTGTGTGTGTATTCACATACACATATAGACATCACACATACATATACACACATGCACAAACATAGGGGCATCACATGAATTCCAGGTTGATTTTAAACTCATCATGAAGTAAAGCATTTGTTTGAACTCCTGATGTCCCTGACACTGTCCCTCAAATGTTTAGCACTCCTGTTTGTGTGTGCTTGCATGTGTGCTTGCATGTGTGTGTATGTGTGTGTTTACCAATATGTATATTCATATATACACATGTACATACACACACACATATTCACACATGCACATATATAAAGGCATCACATGAATCCCAGGCTTATTTCTAACTCATCATGAAATGAAGCATGAGTTTGAACTCCTGATCCTCCTGAATCTGTGTGCCAAGTGTTTGCCATTTGTTTGTGTGTGTGCTTGCGTTTGTGTGTGTGTGTGTGTGTGTGTGTGTGTGTCTGTACTTGTATATTCATATATACTCATGGACCTACACACACACATGTACACACATGCACATATATAGCAGCATCCCATGAATCCCAATAGCAAGAGTTTGAACTCATGATCCTCCAGATTCTGTCTGCCAAGGGTTTGCCATTGGTGTGTGTGTGCATGCATGTGTGTGTGCCTACGAATATATTCATATACACACATGTGCATACACACACACACATATATACACATGCACATACATAGGGCATCACATGAATTCCAGGCTGATTTCAAACCCATCATGAATTGACGCATGAGCATTACATCCTGATTCCCCTGAATCTGTCTCCCAAGTGTTTGCCATACATGTGTGTGTGCTTGCATGTGTGTGTGTATGTGTGTATGTATATGGATAGTCAGATACACACATGGACATACACACAAACATATACACACATGCACATACATAGGGGCATCACTTGAAACCTAGGCTATCTCTAACTCATCATCAAGCAAAGCGTGAGTTTGAATTAATGATGCTCCTGACTCGGTCTCCCAAGTGTTTCCCATTCATGTGTGTGTGTTTGTGCTTGTGTGTGTGTGTATGTGTGCATTTATATGTATATTCACATACACACATGGACATACACACAAACATATTCACACATGCACATACATAAGGGCATCACATGAATCCCAGGCTGATTTCAAACTAATCATGCAGTGAAGCATGAGTTAGAACTCCTGATCCTATTGACTCTTTCTCCGAAGTGTTTGCCATTCCTGTGTCTGGGTCTGTGCTTGAATGTGTGTGTATGTGTGTATCTATATGTATATTCATATACAAACGTAGACATACATCCACAGATATACACACATGCACAAACATAGGGGCATCACATGATTCCTAGGCTATCTCTAACTCATCACGAGTGAAACATGATTTAAAACTCCTGATCCTCTTGACTCTGTCTGTGAAGTGTTTGCCGTTTGAGTGTGCCTGTGTGTGTGTATGTATATGTATATTCATATACAAACATGGACATACACACACATATACACACATACACAAACATAGGGGCATTACATAAATTCCAGGTTTTCTCTAACTTATCCTGAAGTGAAGCTTTAATTTGAACTGATGCTCCTGATTCTGTCTCCCAAATGGTTGCCATTTGTGTGTGTGTGTGTGTGTGTGTGTGTGTGTGTGTGTGTGTTTCTATATTCATATACACTCCTGGACATACACACAGATGTATAAACACATGCAAATACATAGGGGCATCACATGAATCCCAGGCTATCTCTAATTCAGACTTAAGTGAAATATGAGTTTGAACTTCTGATCCTCCAGACTCTGTCTGCCAAATGTTGGCCATTCTTGTGTGTGTGTGCAGTTGCATGTGTGTGTGTATATAAATATTTATATACACACATAGACATATACACACACATATTCACACGCACATACATAGGGGCATCACATGAGACCCAGGATATCTCTAAAACATCACCAAGAGAAGCATGTGTTTCAACCACTGATTCTCCTGACTCTGACTCCCAAGTTTGGCCATTCGTGTATGGGTGTGCTTGCATGTGTCTGTGTGAATACCAGGCTATCTCTAACTCGGCATGAAGTGAAGCATGAGTTTGAACTCCTGATCCTCCTGACTCTGTCTCCCAAATGTTTGCCATTCCTCTGTGTGTGTGTGTGTGCTTGCGTGTATATGTATGTGTGCATGTATATGTATATTCATATACACACATGTACATACACACACATATATACACACATGCACATACATAGGGATATCACATGAATCTCGGGCTGATTTCTAAGTCATCATGAAGTGAGGAATGAGTTTGAAACCCTGGTTCTCTTGACTCTGTCTCCCAAGTGTTGCCATTCGTTTGTGTACTTACTTGTGTGTGTGTATGTGTGTGTGTGTGTGTCTGTCTGTCTGTCTGTCTCTGTGTGTGTGTTCTTGTCTCTGTGTGGGGGTGTATATGTAGATTCATATACACACATGTACATACACATGCACATACATAGGGGCCTCACATGAATCCCAGGCTATCTCCAACTCATCATTAAGTGAAGCATGAGTTAGAACTCCTGATCCTCTTGACTCTGTCTCAGAAGTGTTTGCCATACTTATGTGTCTGTGCTTGCATGTGCGTGTACAGGTGTATTAATATACACACATGGACATACTACACAAACACATATACACACATGCACATACATAGGGGCTTCACATGAATCCCAGATTATCTCTAACTCATCATGAAGCAAAACTTGAGTTTGAACTCTTGATGTTCATGATTATGTCTCCCAAATGTTTTCCATTCGTGTGTGTATGTGTGTGTGTTTGTGTGTGTGTATGTGAATGTATTTGTATATTCATATACACTCCTCAACATACTCATAGACATATAAACTCATGCACATACATATGGGCATCACATGAATCCCAGGCTACCTGGTATTCAACATGAAGTGAAGCATGAGTTTGAATTTCTGATCGTTCTGACTCTGTTTGTCAAGTGTTTACCATTCGTGGTGTGTGTGTGTGTGTGTGTGTGTGTGTGTGTGTGTGTGTGTATGTGTGCTTTTACGAATATGTATATTCATGTACACACATATATACACACACATACATATTCACACATGCACATACATAGGGACATCACATGATCCCAGGCTCATTTCTACCAATCATGAAGAAAAGCATGAGTTTGAACTCCTGATCCTCCTGACTTTGTCTCCCAAATCTTTGCCATTCGTGTGTGTGTGTGTGTGTGTGTGTGTGTGTGTGTATGTAACTGTATATTCATATACACTCATGGACATACACACAGACATATAAACACATGCACATACATAGGGGCATCACATGAATCCCAGGCTCTCTCTAGCTCATCATGAAGTGAAGCATGAGTTTGAACTCCTGATCCTCCTGACTCTGTCTCCCAAGTGTTTTACATTCGTGTGTGTGTGTGTGCTTGCATGTATGTGTATATGTATATGTATATTCGTATATACACATATACATACACAAACATATATACACAAATACACATACATAGGGGCATCACATGAATCTCAGGCTGATTTCTAAGTCATCATGAAGTGAAACATGAGTTTGAAACCCTGATCCTCTTGACCCCGTCTCCCAAGTGTTTGCCATTCATGTGTGTGCTTGCGTGTGTGTGTGTGACTGTGACTGTGTGTGTCTATGTGTGTGTTCTTGTGTGTGTGCGTGGGTGTATTTATAGATTCATATATACATATGTACATACACACACACACAGACACACATGCACATATATAGAGGCATCACATTAATCCCAGGCTATCTCTAACTTATCATGAAGTGCAGCATGATTTTGAACTCCTGATCCTCCTGACTCTGTCTCCCAAGTATTTGTCATTCCTCTGTGTGTGTGTGTGTGTGTGTGTGTGCTTTCCTGTGTGTGTATGCCTACACGTGTAGATTCATTTACATACATGTACATACTCATACATGTATACACACATGCACATGCATAGGGGCATCACATGAATCCCATGCTGATCTCTAACTCATAATGAAGTCAAGTCTGACACTGTCTCCCAAGTACTGGGATTAGCATTGTGTGCCATCATGCCTGACGGAGTGCCAATCAATATATTATTCACTATAATACAACAAATGGTCAATAAAATGGAATTTTTGATAGGAACTAAGGACAACTGCTTAGGTTCTTTATGGAAAGAAAATTAGAATTACGAGTCACTATTTTGTGCCACTGTAATTAGACAGTTGACATAGAGGCAAGCTAGTGCTACAATAAAGTTTCCTTTACTCTTGGATCCTGCATTTTACAGCACAAATCCAGTGTTTTCCACCAAACCGTCCCTCAGTTTGGAAGCCTCCCTCTGTGAAGTCTATGGCTTATCTTTGGTATTGCATGCCCAGAAGGTGGAAAGCCTATGTATCCATCGTGTTTAGTTTACTTGTGTGTATTTATTTAAGCACTGTTGGTAGGGCCTATACCACTGGCTGTCATTTATTGGATTAAAATGGTGGGATCAAATCTCTAACAGCAAAATCCTAAGGCTGGAAGCTACTGGACGGTTCCAGTCCTTCCCAGCTTAGAGGGCTTGTCTCTAGAGCCGGGGGCAGATATATTGGCTTGCTCTTTTAAAAGAGAGCACAGTCGAAACAACATAAAAACAGATCTGCATTCTTGGCACATCTCTCTCACATGCCTTCTACTGAAATTTTGTCAAAGACCAGGCACCATCCAATTGCAAGAAGGATTCACAGTTTTCACAGCAATCTAAGCACACAGGAAAACCTTTGAAATCTCTCGGGTATATGCAAGTTATAGCTTACACATTCTAGCTATCAACCCCAATGTTCAATATTGAAAGAGACATAAAAATAAAATCTCCTTTCACACATTAATAAAATATGGAATGGTGTTTGCCAAAGCCTGCCAACAGGGTTTCCCAGCACTCAGAGTAAGAGAAGACATGATGAGATGAACAACCTCAAAAGGAAACCACTAAGCCACATTACAAAACCCACCAGTATCAACACTTCTAAAATTGCATTCGTTTTAACTACCAACAAAAATAGAATCTACTCTCGTGAGATGAAGCCAGAGTCCAATAAACAAAGCCATGACTGTGGTGTAGCCATCAAGGTTTGGAAAATTACACCTTCAAACTGTAATTCACCAACTGCTCTCAAGCATATAGACCAATTACCCATGCCAGTGTCACGGCCTGCTAGCATCTGCCAGCCCTGACTAAGGCAACCCAACTGCCCTGAAGGATGACTGTCTGGAGATGAGAGCTTTAGGAACGGCAGCAAAGGGAAGTTTGTACAAGTACTCGTGATAGTGATTGCAAGGCTGCGATTCAGACAACCTCTCA
Organism: Rattus rattus; assembly: GCF_011064425.1. Classification (NCBI taxonomy): domain Eukaryota; kingdom Metazoa; phylum Chordata; class Mammalia; order Rodentia; family Muridae; genus Rattus; species Rattus rattus. The sequence goes on along the minus strand of NC_046167.1, from coordinate 16,549,584 downwards.
GGACTTCAGAAATTATTTAACACAACTGAGCTTGGAGTTCCCTGGGGCAGGGCGCAGTGGGTGGGTGGGTGGCGGATGACTGGGGTTTAAATGAGATAATTTTTATGACCCATTTCAAAAGATAAAATCTTCCACCTGAGTGCTAAAATCCCTCACGTAGTAGGACGTGGGGTTTAAACAGAACGGTTAACACCTCCTGTGTCCTCTGCATCTGCAGAGTACTAAGAACATTGGTCTGCATTCCACGCTGATTTGCCCGCCTAAGTGCACAGCCGCTGTGCTTGCTACTGGCGCGAGCAAACACGACTTGTTTCTCAACACTCATCAAACCCGAGGATTGCTGCTCTCCTCTTTGCTCGTCGCTTTTTATCATAATTATTGCGTTAGATTTTCGGACCCTAGGAATATCTGAGCAGTGGAGTACCTGAGACACCAGTCTAAAGAAATGCACCATTGACACTTGTTGTATATATAGACTTCCCAGACGTTTTCACATCTTTAACGTCAATGGCTGCATCTTGGTGCACGAATCACTCAGTACACCGCGCACCATCTAGTGGAGGAAGTGCCTTGCCATTGACCCTGATGATTAAGCCCCACAAACCTTCCAAGGGGTGGAGCTAAGGCAAGTTTCATGTCAATCAATACAGAAGAACCTTTCCTTTGCATCGAAGGTCAGTTCACACTGCAACTTGTCCAGATACACGCAATGACATCATTTCAGAGGCAAGCAGACACCAGCCCGTTCTATGCCAAGCCCGCACATTTCCACAGGATACGAACCTTTGGGAGGAGCGAGGTTGATTCCATTTTTAAGGCACCACTGTACTGGCAACATCCCCAAAGAATCTGCGTGGCACAGCATTGTGAGTCCGTTAGTCTCGGCTCTTAAGTCATCAATGGCCACTTGGAAAAACTGACTGTTAAAAACCTACAGAAAGAGAAAAGGGAAATGTTAATTTCTCAGTGTTGCATATATACATCCTGACAGTTTCAATGACACTGAACATGTCTTATCAAGTTGACTTTAGCAGGAACCAACATTTCAGTAGCTATCACTGAAGCCAGTGGCTAAGAAAGAGGACTGAGTTGTGATGGTCACACACAGAGAGAGAGAAATAGCTGAAATATACAGAAGAGAGAAAATGAAAATCAAAAGTAAAGACCTAGAAATATAAAACAAGGGCCTCCTATGAAGAAAAGCAAACTGACAGACCGACAACTAATTCCTGTCCATGGAAAAATAAACTGGGTATTAAAAAGCCAACACCTCAACCACTATAGCAGGGACCAAACGCCTCAAAGCAGATCCTCCAACCCCTATGGCTTCAGCCCTGGGAGACTCCTAGACCCCTGTGCATGACAGCCTTCAAAATACAACATCCTGCAGCCAGAGAGGAAATCACATTTGCAGAAAAACCTGTCTTTACTCCATGTTCCCCCCATCACCTGTCAGCTGTCACCACCAAAATATCAGATGTTCTTTGAGGACAGTGACCTCCTTTATTCATCACATGATTCACAGAGGCATTGAAAATGTTTTGTATATGAATATACAATGAATGGGACAAAAATGCCAATGATAAAAACGAACAGGCAGGTCTAGTTGGTGGAAGTGTCAACCCAGCTAAGGAGGCCACGTCTGAGATGGGGCGGGGAGGTATGTTCGCAAGCTTCCAACCGTCCGGGCTACAGAGCGAGCTGAAGACCAGCCTAGGCAAATTAGTGAGACTCTGGCTCAAAGTGAGAAATAGAGAAATAAATCTAAAGAGGACTAATGCAGCTCACTATTAGAGCATTAGCCCAGCGTGTGCCAGCCTCTAGTTTCAAGCTCCAATGATGCCAAGAAAAGGAAAAGAAAGAAACAAAGTTCTAAGGAGAGAGCAAAATCAGAGGCCTCACGGTCAACACACCCAAGTTCGCACATGTAAGCAAGTGGCACACGCATGTGCGCGTGTGCGCACGCGCACACACACCATACCTTTACAGTTATACCATGCTCTGCTTCCTAGCTCTCTATTACAAAGTATATTGTAAACTAAATCTATAAGCAAGAGTAGAAAGCCTGGCCTGCACCTCTGTGCACTGATCCCAGTAATATCTTTAACTGTAGTCACCGTTGAAAATCTGCTTTAAGAAGCATACATTCAAGGTAGGCATGGTGACACAAGCCTATAATGCTAACCCTGAAGGAGGCATGAGGATCAGAAGTTTAGGAACAGCCCGAGTCACATGAGACCCTGTTTAAAAAGAGTTTTTTTTTTTTTAAAAAAAAAGAAAAAAAAAGGATGAATCGTGGCCAGATTGCTCAAGAGAACATTTCCTGATGGTGGAACACTTAAAAACACTCTAGGGACTGGAGAGATGGCCCTCTGGTTAAGAGCACTGGTTATTCTTCCAGAGGGCCGAAGTTCACTTCTGAGCCACTGATCTGTAACTCCATTTCCAAGGGACCTGGCGCCCTCTTCTGGCTTGAGCAAGCACTAGCCATGTACATGGTGCACAGACACACATGCTAAAGCCACACCACTTAACGCTAGGGCGCCTCTCTGCACTTAGCTGTGTCCTATCTTCTTCGGGGACTTTCAGGAAGAAAAATAAAATCCTTAAAGGAGCACCCGTGTGAAACTTTCACTGTAAAAAGTCATGAAAACACCGGGTGGGATATCCTCGAGCAAAATATCCTAAAACATAAATATATTTAATGTATTTTTTTTTTAAACCTCGGACATGTATACAATGAACTGTGATCATACCCACCGCTGGTATCCCTTCTAGTGGGACATATTCAATATATATTTATAAATACCTTCTACATGAAGAACATTCTAGTAAAGCACACATGGAGGTGTGCCTTGAACTTATCTGCTGGTCCTTAGAGAGAGAGCGCACGTTCCAGCGAGCTCACTGAGACAACAAATGGACATCAGAGCACAGGATACGAACAGGGCAGAATGGCATTAAGCACTTCCTCTCCGGTACAAGTGCAGAGGAAAGTAACCTGCAAACGCTTGTCTCTCAGTGAGACGACATAAGGGGAAACGGCTGTGAACACTCAACCTGTCACTAAAAAGCTCACGTGTTTGCTACCTTTAAATTATCTTGATATTCAGTGTCTGAGAGTGACACCTTCCTTACTGGTAGCCTCAATTGGTAGCTTTTTAGTGACAGGTTGAGTCCTCGACAAATCCACACACCCATTTAGAAAAAGGAGAAAGCCGCGTGCCGAGATTACGGTCGGTTTACATGTTCTTAATCTATTGTCACCACTAATTTTCTGAGACCTACCTTGGTCACTGTTGCAGGATAGATATGAAAGGGATCATTGGTGTGCAATGTCTCCAGCCGCATCCCAGCTGTAAAGAAATGGCTTCCCAAGTCTGCATGATCCTGCAGGGATAACGGTGAGCAATATTAAAGGAGATGGCACCATGAATTAACTTGGCAATGGTCTGGACTCTGTTCTTGAGCACTGTCTTGAGTGACGGAAATCTGATGGAAATAATTAATTCTCTCCATTTCAAATTTCTAATCATTGCAAGACAGTGTGGATTTCATTATTTTCTGCGGGCTAAATTACGTTTCCAAGGGAGAGGCAGCAAGCCTTCGCTGGCCATGCTGAAGTTTACATGGAGTGAAACAATTCGTGTGGCACTGCGTTGCCTTGATCCTGTCAAGTGCTCACCGCTGAAGCCACACAATAAAGGTGGCCATCGGACATCTGAAACCCAGAAGAATTACCTTGAGGAAAAAAAAAAAAACAGTGCCTTTTGCCACCAAATTACATGACACGGCATCCATCAGTGGGAGTCACCTATTCTCCTTCCAAACATCTTAAAGGCTGGGTGGTCACTGGTTGAGTCTATAACCCTAGTTAGTGCCTGTGAGAAGCTGCAGTTACCCTGGGGACATCTGAGCGTGAATCCGACTCAGTAAAGATGAGCTGTGTGTTTTCCTTTCCAATAAGTGCCTGATTGACCCCTCCCTGAGACCTGATGACTGAGTCCTGGGGTTCTCCTGCTTCTTCCAGAAAACAAATTTCAATATCTTCTTCAGCCACACAGCTATAGATGAGGTTGACCGGACTCAGAATATCAGAATTCAATCTTGCTGAACTGGAGGTCATCTTGTACTTCACACTTGGTGTATGTAGTCAAGGATAAATAAATAAATTGATGGTCTGTCCCCGAAGTAATAGCAGGTTCAAATAAAGCTTGCTATTGTCAAATACATCAAATGAATATGCAGCACAAAAAAAACAAAAACAGAACAAAGACAAAAAAAACAAAGAACTACAACAACAACAGCAACAACAAACCCCTGAGGATCTATCAAGTGGATTTTGAATGAATTCCATGATGCCTTCCATAGCCAACTCTAAGCCAACTCTATTAGAGAGAGCCGTGATGGGTTTGCCTGTATGTCAGCTCTAACCCAAAAGCCAATCCATTAGTTCTGTCTAACGGGAGACCAGAAGAGAGGAAGTCCTCTAGAAATTCTCCAGCAGAGGTGCTGGCAAGATGGTTCTGTTGGTAAAGTGCCTAATTCAAAAGCATGAAGGCTAGAATTCAGATCTCCGGTTCCCACATAGTACGAATGCCTATAATTGTAGAGACGGGCAAGTGGACACAAATGGATGCAAGGGCTATCTGGCCAGCCAGTTTACCTGAAAAGCTATCTCCAGGTTCAGAGAGAGGCCCTGTCTCAAAAATAAGGTAGGATGTTATAGAGGAAGATACCCAGTGGAGACCTCTATCCTCTGTACGTACAAGCAAGAATGCCCGCCAACACACGCACTTGTTTCCCCCTCCCCCTCAAGGTGTTGTGACTTACACATATAATTCTATCACTGGGGAGGCTGAAGCAGAAAGACCATAAGTTTAAGGTGAGCCTGGGCTGCACATACTGAGTTCTAGCTCCAGCCTATGCCACAGAGTCAGACCCCATCTCATAGAAACCAGAAAAACAAATTTTAAAAAATTAACTCTGTAACGTGTCACCATTTTGTCAGGTGGTGAGGGGAGAATAGAAATGTTCATACATACAATCACAAGCTCACTTTCAAGATACATACATGACACACTCGGGGTCTGAGTGAAGGGATTGATGCCTTGTCCCAAGAGGGGTAATCAGAGGAGGTGCAGTCACATGTTGGGTGACATTCAAAGGACCTCACTCCGTTCTAAACTTTCTTAAGTTCCTTCAGAGCTAAACAATCAACACTTTATAAAAATTACACGCAGAGGGGAACACCCTTGCATGCAGGTGGTGACTTCGGTTGTTTATAAGACGACCTTTACAAATTCCTTAAGAACTGACAATCAAACACTTTATAAAATTATAAGCCTAAGGAAAAAAGCAAGGAGAAACTCCTCCATACAGGTGTTGCTACAAAACAAAGCACTTTCTTTGAATGGCACTTTAGAAAAATAAAAGGAACTCAAAGCAACAATCCAGGGATTTAATGTGAATTAACGCAGACTGACTAAACCAGGGAAGCAAACTGCAGGTGCTGAGGCACAAGAGGTAAACACAGAGTTACTAATTGTCACCTGAATTAAAAGATTAAAATCAAGGCTCCCCTGCAGACACCAACGCCCCCAGTTCTTATGGGTGATATCTGAGTCACACTTGTGGATTTTGCAGGTAAGTGTTTTCTTCTTTTAAACAAAACTCTTTATCCTTTTATTCTGAAGTTGCAATCAAATGTCCCTGAGTGTCCTCAACAAGTTTAAGTGGTTGTTTTTATGCGGTGTTGCCAAGACAGACAGACCTGGGGTACTCTAGACAAACTGGCAATTATGACTGGCCCAGGAGAAGGGTGCTGATTTCTCCAGACCCCTGCACTTGCTTCTCTGGTGTGGTATATCCCTCTACTAAGTGTGCAAAGCTGCTAGGCTAGACAATCTTACTCACTAATCGTAGCAAATGGTCACTTCTTAGTTGCCTCTAATCTCTAGAGCTCTCTGTGGAATTTCCCATCTCCAGGTTCATTGTAAAAGAAGCTGTCAGCAATCTAGACTTCTGGTCTACCCTCAAGCTTAAGCCCTCAGCTCCAGCATCTGTACCAGCTCTGCTTGGTACACTTTTAACTCCAATCTCTGCTCTGCCAGTAGAGACAGCTTTCCAAAGAGAGCTGTTCCACAGCCATAAAGACTTTCTGTCCCAGATCTTCAATTGATCACTGACTAGAAAATATTTTTGACTAAGTCCACATCCATCCTACTACAACCAATGTTCCCGATATTACATTGAAAGTTCTGGGGTTCCAGGGAACTCTGTATGTAGATTAGTCCCTTATCTGATTCTTTATCATGTGCAGTTGTCTAGTGAGAACCAATCAATGGCTGTCTGTCCTCCGAAATATGTAGTGAGGTATTTCTTTCTCAAGGAATCTGAACTTGTGCTGGCATCACCCCTCAGGTCTACGTTCTTAAAATCATTTTGGGGGGTGGTTTGGAGGGGTAATGTGTTCTGTACCTCTCTCTCTCTCTCTCTCTCTCTCTCTCTCTCTCTCTGTGTGTGTGTGTGTGTGTGTGTGTGTGTGTGTGTGTGTTTTCCACAAGTCCAACATTAGCTATCTTCCCTCAAACACTCTCCAACTTTATTTTTTGAAAGAGGGTTTCCCACTAAATATGAGACTAATCAATTCAATTCAATGGCTGACAGACCAATGAGCTTCAGGGATCAATCTGTCCTGTGTCCCTACTCTTACCCTACTCTACTCCCAGCACTGGAGTCAGAAGCACATTTTTAGAATAATTAAAGAATTTGACAACATCAAGAGCCCAGAGAAGTCAGCAAGGTTTTACGTATGCACTTGGACACTCTTAATCACGTATACGCTTACACAGAGAAGTATGGCAGAGGGTGGCTGAAACGATGGCTCAGGCATTGTCACCCAGTTACAAGAACTAGAATGAAATTTCATCACCCACATAATAAACCAGGCATCCCACATATGCCTGGAACCTGAACTTAAAGGCAGGGAGGTGGGACAGAGAAAGGAGGGGCCATGGGGCTTACTGGTCTCCAACCTTGCTTAGAAAATGCAAAAGCCAAGCTCCAAAGGGGAGAGATGCTGCGTCCAGGGAACAAGATGAGTGCTGAGAAAGACAGTCACATGCAGTGCACACAGTCACACACACACACACACACACACACACACAGATACTGTACTGCATGAGATAAATCTTTTTAGTTCCAACGTGCCAGTTTTCTGTCTTTTGGGAAATTAAACATTGTCTAGGTTTCTTTTCAAGACCTTAATAATTTGCATGATTTCTAAGAATAGGCGTCAATAAAATTAAAGGAAGGTTTTAATTAGTACTACATCCAAATTGTTATATAATGAACTCTGGAAACTTTACTCACATCAGCATATGTTACACTTTCTTTAAAAATCCATTTGTTTCATAGTGTTCCTTTTTTTATTTGAGGAATGGATTAACACTCATGTACTCATTAGAAAACGACCCACATAATATTAATTTCATCAAGAAATGACATCGGAATGCCAGCATTTATTAAATCAATAGTATTATTATGTTTCAAACTCCATCACACTGATTTGAATTTAGCCAGTGAAATATTTGTAGCAAAAATTTAATGAAAAAAATCTATACGCTTAACAGCAATAAGCTTTTCCATTTTACGCTCACAGCTGTAAAAAGCAATTTTTATCTCCAAGTGGTGCATTCAATCAAGTTAAAAAAATACTAAGGAGAAACGAAGTGCTAGGTATGCCACCCCAGAACCACACAACTCACAAAGGGTGATTACGTCAGGCTACTTTGTGGTTAGGTCCAAAACTCACCCTAAACTGTTGTTTAAAAAAAGGAAGCAAAAATAGAAAAAGAAAGCCACATGTGCATTAGGAATATCTTCCACCGATTAATACCCAGCACCACGAAAGCACTGGGAAGCAGTGAGGTAGAGAATGAGGAGGTAGCTCAAAGGGTAAACAGCTTCCGGTACCATAATGAAGACCTGAGCCCCAATCTCATGACACCCTTTTAAAACCAAGGCGTAGCATCGAATATCTGCAAGTCTGCAACAGGTGGCTCTCAGGAGCTCCCCAGAAAATGACGTCTGGGTTCAGTGCGCAGCCCTCTCTCAGAAAATAAGGTGAGCAATGAAGGCTAACACTTGGTGCCATTGCCGGCCTTCACAACGGCACGCACAGGCGAATGTTAATAGATATGCACTTCCGCATGCACACATAAGCGCACACACATACACAAAAACCACAGCAAAAATATACCTGGTATCCAATTTATATGCATAACTGAACACTGATTTCTGCTATTTTCTTTCTCCTAATACATTAGCTCACTTCCAAGAAGCCAAGGTGCCTTAAAGCACCCAAGGTAACAATCTGGGCAATATGTGCTGAAAGGGGACAAGAATTGGGGAAGGGTGCCCTGTCAGCGTCACACCCACCCTAGCCATCCTGGAGGACACAACTAACCAGAAGCACACCCCTTTGAGATGGACGCCCTAAATACAACTCCACTGTTGCCATGGAAACAGGAGACAAATTCCGAACTATCTTCCTGTAGCAACACCACCTCTCAAGAAGGGAGGAGTTAGCAAGGGACAAGGCCCCACTCAGGTGACTGACTGACTGCACAGACTTTTCAGGACCACTGTAAGTCACAGCTCCCCAAGGACCAACGGCTGAGCCATCCAAGCCCCTCCCACTCCCACTTCTCCGAGGGGGAAAAGGAGAGGCACGGAGACAACGTAATATCTTTGCAGGGTGAGACTGGCAGAAAGTGTTCGTGTCACACAGTCTTCCCATCCAGGGTGGGGAAGGGGAGAAACCCCAAGAGAAGAAAGCCAGTTACAAACACCAACCAAAAGCCCTCAGGACTAAGTGGCCAACGCTGAGCAGATCACAGAGCAGCAGTCAGTCTGATGACGGATGTGCCCGGTACACCTACTCGTTAAAGCGACCACTCAGCCTGGCATCAGGACAGGGAGACAGAACTGTGCGTTACAAATATGCATTGCCCGGTGACATAGCCAACTTCCACACAGAGGACGTAAGTTCCAGGAGAATGAATCTAAGAGTCCCACCTGAGGCAAATCATGCCTATGTTTCCCCGCTGTACAACCGAGAGAGAGGAAACGAAATAGACAATGTGGACACCACAAGCATTGGTGCACAGAAACTCAGTGCCCCCTCCCCAACACCCTCCATGATCATAAAGCCACAAAACAAAAGAAACAAAGCAACACTGGGCTGTGTCTATAATCCCAGCACTCAGTAGCATGAGTTCAAGGGCAGCCCCGGGGTAAATGGCGAGACCCAGTCTCAAACAGATAAAGTTTAAAGAAATTATAGGGTTCAGAATCTTTGGCATGTCCTGAACATATTTTTCTGTGCATGTATGTGCTGTTGTGAGTGTACACACACACACACACACACACACACACACACACACACACACACACACACACGTGCGTGCAGGCCTGATGGAAATCTTTGGAAGCATTCTTTTAGTTCTTCAGGCCCTTCTCTTCCTTTTGGGGTTTTTTTTTTTTCATAGACACCTGGAGCTTTGTTGCCTGACCAGTGAGCCCCAGGGGCCCACAAGCCTCCTTCTCCCCAAGACAGGGACTAATAAGCTTGGACCAACTCTCTCAGCTCTTTCAAATGGCATGGCAAAGTCTTTACCAAGGGATCCCTCACCCCAGCAGCATGAACAAACTCTCAGTCAAGTTAAGGTGTGCATGGAATCTTTCTATAAGAAAACACATGGCCATAACCAGTGATGCCCCTTCGCTCTGTTTATGAAACGTAACAAATTCAGAAGGCAAACAAAAAGAATGGATTCCTGGCACCATATACCAACCTGGATTAGCCACTCCTGTAACTCTATTTACAGACTGCAGAGGCGAAAGGTGCATTTGATTCCCACAGTTACCTAGGTGTACTGTCAGATCTGCTGAACAGCTCTCCACGTCAGAGATGACAGAAAGTGAACCATGCGGGGTCGCCAAGACTAGAAATCTTACTGAACTACAGTCTCGTGATGTCTTATGAAGGACCACCGGCAGAACGGTACCCCTAAATGGTCCTAATTATGGGCCTCAAACGGTTCTATTGCCAGCAGACATTGTAGGCAATGGAATGTCATGGGGTGGGGACCCCATGTCCCTGGTTCTGATCATAAAGAAATGCTGGGCAAATCTTAATACAGAGCATAGAATGCCTGCCAATGGAATAAAAGACTGTGTTGTGGGTTTATACGCTTGCTCTCCCATTTTTTTTGCTATTCTAGAACATAGCCCTTCTATTTATTAAAGACGGGATACTGTAAAACTTGTGTTCCATGAGAAGCAGTCTCCTGCACCTCCTGTTTACCACACATTCTGCCTGCCTGCACAAAAAGGCTGTGTCAAGTGACCCCCACCATCTGGTTTTGAGGAAGAACGTTCTGTGCTGTTCACAGTGTCAAGACCACCGGGAGAATGCCTTTCTCAGAAGACAGCTCCATTGTTAAATTTATGCGCTCAGTCCTAACAGACTTTGTTTTCAGATAAGGTTTCATGTGTCCCGGGCTGGCTTTGAGCCTACTGTGCTGGCCAAGTCTGGTCTAGAGACTCCGTATTCCACTCAAAAAAGCTGAGATTGCAGGCATGTCATATCACACACAGTTTATGTGGTGATGGGACTCGAACTCAGGGCTTGGTGCATGTGAGGCAAGCATTCTACCAATTGAGCCCTGTCCCAAACTCCCAGACTTTTGATCCACTAAGAACCCTGATGAAATCAAAACCCACTGAGACCTCCCTGAGAGCCACAGATATTGAGGAAGAATTGGTCAGACTCAAGAATGAAAGCAATGAAGGTCAAACTTCCCAAACAAATCAGAATCAGAGGTTAGGGAGGTGGCTGAATAGGGCAAGTACTGGTGTCGGAAACTTGAGGACCTGAGTTCTAATCCACAAAGGCTACCAAAACCAAAAAGCTTGGCAAAGCAGAATTGCCCTTATAGTCCATGTTCTGGCACAGCAGGGACAGATGGAGGCCTTGGGGCTCGCTGGCCACCTTGTCTAGCTGAACTGGTGAGGTCCAGGTTCAGTGGGAGACCATGTCTCGAAGCCTATTGGGAAGAGCAACTAAGAACAAACAGAGCATTCGCCCCTGACCTCCTTACATGCGTGCAGGCAAACACATGTGCAGACACACACGAGCTCACACACAGACGGAATACAGGAGAGGTCTTAAAACTGAAAACTGACACACACTAGGTGAGGCGCTGAAGGGGACCCTGAGCTCTCTCAGCGGGAGACAAGCCCTTGACATTTCAAGCGCATGAGTGGTAAGATTTCCTCGAGTGTGGTCTCTGCTTCTGTCAAGCTGAGATGCTTTCCTCAATTTTCAGCTCATCCCTAACATCCTTCTCGCTGTACCCAAGTCATTCCAGTTCCCAGCCACAACTGATGCGGGGGTATTTTCCTTATGAACTGGAAGACAGCTGTGACTTCATCCCACGAATCGCCCGAAGAAAGGGGCTGGCTGCACGGAATGAGATCCATTGCATCAAAATGCCTATTTCATCTAAAGTGTAAAAAAATAATCAATAGAACGGCCCGGAAAGACTGCTCGTCTGTCTCACAACAGCGGAAGACGATGCAGTTTTCTGTAACAACATGCATCCCAAATGAGTCACTGCTGAATTCAAACATACATATCCAGTACTATAATGGCAGAAACAGAAGTAGAGTCCTGCTCCCTGACAAACACTGATGACAGTGGAGACAGACAGACAGACACACATACACCATCATCACCACCACCACCACCATCACCACCATCACCACCACCACCACCACCACCACCACCACCACCACCACCACCACCATCATCATCATCATCATCATCATCATCATCATATGTCTATGACAACTGATCAGGGCTGGAGCAATGGCTCAGTTGGTAAAATACTTGCTGTGCAAGCATGAGGACCTGAGTTTAGATTCCCCACACCCATGTAAATTGTCAGACCAGGCAGTCGCCTCTCGGTCTTACAGAGATGTGCAAGAGAAAACTGCAGGGACTCTTGAAAACACATTTGAGAGAAAGAAAAATAGGAAGCGACCACGAAGACAATCTGACCCTCATCGCACGTGTCCCTGTAACTCCTTTGATCAAAATTACCTCTGTGTGTGCAAGAGCTTGTCCCCTTCGGGCTCCTATCTCCTAGATTAGCACATTAGCTCTAATGCAATGGCCAGTGTCATTACAGGGAAAATGTGGAAGGACACAAACTGACAATTAAGGGCATGTGAACATGGGAAGGTAGAGGCAAGAGTGGACTAGTGTCACTACAAACCAAGGGATTTTGGGCTTGACAGGTGGCCCCAAAAGATGGGCAGACCGCCGAACATGTCTCTTCAGGTGGATTCTGAAACCACTCACAATCTGACTTAAATTATAATCTACAGAAGTACAAGAGACTATGTTGTCTAGACTTACGCTAAGACTCACTCGATCGGTAGCGATCCTTACAGTAGCCTTAGGGATAAAACTTCCCAAGACTTACAAATCACAAATTAAATATAGACTTCATCCTAATAAGATTACCCTGCCCGTTTCTCTTCCATGAAGTGAAATCAAATTTATGAAAGGATCTCACGCATTTTGAGAACACAGACACTCACTGCCACCAGCTTGTATTTGTCAAGTGCCTACCGTATCCATACTCCTGCCTTGTGCTAAGCCCCAAAGTAGCATTGCTACCAACTCTTACTGTGATGGTTGGTTATAGGAAAATGATGAAAAGATAGTAGTTCTGAGATGGTAATATATCTAAAAAGTAGTCTGAATTCTCATAGGATGTATTGAAGGTAAAGAAAGAAGATGATTATGTTTTAAAAAGTATAGACCGACTTAAATTAAATCCTGGAATCAGGGCAACAAGACATAATGGTCTTTTGCAGAGAGTAGCTGTTCAATAAATGTTTAATGAATCAGTTCCTTTTTAATTAAAAACAGATCAAGATTATTAATGCTTCTGCCTTTCAAGTCTTAATGTTCACAATTCTAAGTACAGTTATATGTTCAATTAATCTATAAGTATATTAACTCAGAATTTTTAAATCTAGTGAGTTAAACGTATGTGGTCCATTCAAGAAACTGTTAATTTATTTGACAAATAGTTATTAAGTGGTGGGAATTATGTTTCTAACCATGCACACAACATATAGCCCTTTTCTTCCTGGAGCTTCCCATTAGGCCAAATCACACAAATGACCATGTATCATTGTGGCACACGGGATGCCACAGAAACTGATCCTGGGACCTTGTTGGGATTGGGAACCCAGGCCAGGAACACAGGTACAGAATTCCTTAGAGGATTTATATTTGCAACTGGAAGATGAATGCTAATTTGACAGAAAGAACAACACAGGTACAAAGGGAAGACCATAAAAAGACCCAGGTGATGGTACCTGGGACCCCAAGGAGACTCTTCACTGCACGAGACGCCAAGGGAAAGCACCGATGAGGCGGCCATGTTTAGGAAGAAACCCTCAACAATAAAGAGTTCCGAGAGCAACAACAGCAGACTAAGGCTTCTGCCAAAACCCACCTTAAGTTTATGTCCTAAACAATAAGTCTAACTACAGTACAGGGGAGTTTTGCTTGTTTGGTTTGTACAAGATGATCCCACTACACAGCCACCAGGGGGTGGGGAAAATGAAAATAGCAGACAGACTAACAAGGACCTGATTTAACCGGTTCAGCAAACCCAACACTGAGCAGAGGGGCCCAGAGTGAACCCCATCAACAGTGCAGACTCTTCACCAGCTGTCTGGGGAAGCAAAGGCCAGCAAGGTCTCACCAAGTATGCTCAGTTAGAGCCCTGCCGGATCTCAGGAGCGCACCCCAAAAGACCAACACCCTCTCCCGATCCTCTCAGAATAGGAGGGCGATGCCTAAGCTGGCCGAGGGATTTTAAGAGTTGAGAGTTTGATCCTCCATTCTGTAGGAGGATCTGGCAAAGCCCTGTATGTAGCAGACATTCTAGACAAAGTCTCATCAGCTGTTGAGAAAACCGAGTCTTAAAAAGATATACCAATCTCCTCGCCACTGGCTAGGCCGGCGCTGGAGTGAGCTCGTGTACTCTCGTTCTTTGCTTTCCCATGGTGTCTCCTTCTTGGCTTTCTTCCCCCACCTCCCTTCAATCCTTCTCTCTCCCCACAGCACCCTCTACTTCTCTCTACCTCCCAAGTGCTAAGATTACAAGTGTGTGTCACGTGTCCCCCTTTTACATGAGTCCTAAGGGAATCAAACTCAGGTCCTCATGCTAGTGAGGCAAGTGTTTGGCCCGCTGTAAGCTGTCACCACTGCCCCTATTTTTAATCCCTTCAAAGAAGCAAAAACACAAACCAGTCGAATTAGACAGTGTAGTTTCTCCTCTCACTTCAGTAGGGAATAGGGGGATAAAAGTGGGATTTTCATCACAGAGAAGAATAAACAAAAATATTTTAACCAACATCCTATAATATGAATATTTATGAATAAATCATTTTAAAAATAGTGCTGGGAAGCAGACACAATTTTCAGAGTTTAAAATGGAAATGGGCAAAGAGGGCAGGACAAAATTTGCTAGACAAAAATTTTCCTTTTCTTTTTTCCAAATCTGGGTATGTGGTATGTGTGTGCAGAATAGGCATACATGTACTGCCTGTGCCCACGTGTGTGCATGCAGATACGATGACGCCAGAGTATGTCTGTGCAAACAAGAAGACACCCTCAGGTGTCAGCCTAGACAATGTCGTTTGCTCACAGTGCCCCATGCCTGGTCAACTGGCCTAGGAGTTTCCAGAAATCCTCTGGTCTCTACCTCCCTTTTCACCTCATCCTAGGGGTACCGCAATTACACACTCAGCTTTTACAGAGGTGCTGGGGATCCGAACTCAGGACCTCGTGCACAAACCTGGCTAGAGCATCCCCACTGCCACTTCCACAACTCTTCAATGGTTTGGTTTATATTCGAAAAGGAGGAAGGGAGAGAAAGAGAAAGAGACATTGACCAAATTCGCCACTCACCTTAAATACTTCCATTGGAAGGGGACTCTCTGCAGCGGCAAGCAAGGCTTTTTCTAGTGCACATTTCCATTCAAAAGGCAACTTCAGATAATAAAGTTCTGTATCAAGGGCAAGCCACAAAGAAGTTAGCAACAGTAGCTCTGTTAGCTGGCTTTTTCCATTTTATCTTCCCACAGTTCTCGGCAAGTGTCAGCCGCTCGTGCTGCCCTGAAAGCAGCCACCTGCGAAAGGGATTCTCTGAAATTAAAGAGCTGCTATTGGAAATAGAGAATTTTAACAGGGCTCTTCCACAGAGAACATTTGTATGCATCTTGTTGGCCTTCTGTACATAATTTAACGGCATTAATCACATCAGCAAGACGTTCCATCATCTGCAGCCACGATTCCATGTGTCACCTAAAACCTCCTCCCGCTGATGGAGAACTCACTTGTTGATAAGCGTCAAAGCCCTGAATAGCTCTTGTTATCACAACGCGTTTGCCACTAAGTCTCAAAGCTTGCGTATGCTAAAAAATAGTAGTCCGTATAAGCCAGAAAAATTATTAAAAGCTAAATTAAAATATACAAACCAAGATTTATATTTATACTTGAAATGTTCCTACCACATGTCAGCCATATTTCCCCCCCCCCCAGGCATTGGAGGAGAGGAAAGATTTACACACAAAGGTTATCCAGTCTGCATGCAAAATTAAAAGGAAAAAAAAAAAGCTGACTGCAGTTTTCACGTGTTGCTGAAACTGTAAGGGAATTTTATGACCTGATCACAACAGATTTAAGACCTTATCAAAATAGGATTTGTGGAGGCTCTCACTGGAAGTAGATGTGTTTATATCATCCCTATATCAACCCTGGCTGCCTCAGACAGACTGTTAGAATATGAATATGAATTTAAGCACACTTAAAAGGCAACACTAAACATTTGGGCTATATTTTTAACTTCTTACATGTCTGCTTTTCAGCAAGAAGACATATATTTGGATCCCTGAGGCTTCGAACCTCACCTTGAGCTTGAAGCTCCTTTATGTAAGCAGTTTACTTAGGGTTTTTCTGGTGGTGAAGGGGGGGGATGCTATAATTATAGTTGGTGAAAGGTTTTACCGGACTTAGCCAAGTCACCAACTCACTGTCTCTTGTCATTGTACAGAGGCTGATTTTGGATATAGTATCTTCTATTTGTCTAATAGTTTTTCTAGCATTTCACCTAGAACTTTCTCTCACAGATTTTTTCCCCCTAATCTGGCATTTTTTATGTAGAAACAAGAAGACACGTGATTTTCCTTAGCAATGGTCTCCTTTCCTTCAAACTATACAATCCAACTGTGAGTTCGTGTGTGAGCTTCCTTCCTTGTGTTGCTTTTGTTGAGTCATAGAAATGAGAAAGGTGAAATCTAATCCCACGACAAGGCATGCTCTTCTCTGCAAACTAAACCCAGTCGGGGCAGGCTCCTCTACCACCCGTGCGATGGAACACCTCCGAGGTGTGATACACAGAAAACAATGTCCCCTGTGTGTGTGTTTCAGGAGACAGAGACACCCTGGGTACACCAGCGAATTTATGGACAATAAACAGCTCCATTAAAAGGACATAAAACATGTCCTCAAAGTGACCTGCACTGCAGGGAATTTAAAACTGTTCATCAGACCCCATTTACCGGTCGCGGGAAGTCGTAAACAATTAAAAAGATGGCCCTCGCTCATCTGTAACCAGGGGTCTACGGGAAAGTGAGGAGACCTCCCTTTAGGCAACAGTTTGGAAAGCTCTGGTAGAGAGGGTGGCAGAAAGCAACCATATCACCATATATAAACAAATAAATAAATGACTATAAACAGAGGCCATGTAGAAGCCATGGTCAGCCCTCTTTTCCTGCGTCTACTGACCACCGTGAATCAGTTCCCTCCTTCCCTACCAGGTCCTCACCAGTGAGGAAAGATGGACCAATGGTTATTAAGAGATAAGAAGTATTAGGAAACGTTAGGAACTAAATCTGGGTCCTCCTGAATGTCCGTGTAGAACCTCAGCTCTCCAGTGTGACATCTGGTGGAGATGAGGGTTAAGAGGGGTCTGCTGTGATGGCCATTAGGGGGAAGTTAGTGTGCGTGCTCTAATGAACTCTGCGGAGAGCCAGCTAGATAGTGGCCACTTGGAAGCCAGGAAAGGAAGCCTCCCCAAATCCCCAGAGAAGCTGGCACTCTTGTTTCAGCTTCCCAAACGTTAGAATCATGATAAAATAAATGTCAACTGTTTTAAGCAACCCTGACTGTTGCGTTTCTGTCAACATCAACTCTTTAGAAAACAGAAACGGTTTAAGCAAGAAGCACTTCAGTTCTACCCAGAAACTTCCAGATTCCAGAACCAACCTAGTTTTTGTTTTTGTTTTTAATTTTTGAAAGGGTTGATTTCTTTTTGAAAGAAATTAACATAGGAGAGGTCAAAAAAGGGGAAGTGGACCTGGGGAAAGGTAGAATTTTGTTTCCTTGGCTTCTGTAAGTTCCAAACACCTATCATGTCTTCTAAACAACCACAGACAAAAAAGCAAACGGGGTTTACTCAACCTATCACTGACTTCATGAACTTCTTGAAAAGGCAAAGGCTAGTTGCAATACTCTGGACATAGCTTAAATCAGATAACAATCGTTTGGTGTATCCAACACGCTCAGCGCAATGGCATAATTGTTCCCACACTGCAGCAGGGGGTGCCTTCACTTGCTTTCAGGTACAGGAGTCCAGCCAGACATGGAATGCCCCACGAGGCTAGGTCCTCAGAAGGGGGCAGTAGAAAATCCAGTATATATGCGAGAGTTCCCAACAAAGAGAGTCTCAGTCACTACCTGTTTCTGTTCTCTCCGTTCTAGGAAGAAAATGTCCCTTTAAAAAGTAGAAGACAGAGAGTGGGGATTATTGATAACGGTGGGGACGCACTAGCGACATGCATGAGAAAGGGAATCTCTTAAGCGTGCCACTTTCCACAGCCCTCCTCACAACATACATTTGGGCTATGGAATTTCTCACAATGCCTTTCACCTCTGCAACTCCACTCTTCTCCCTCAGATCTTGATGCTGGGTAATTTTGCAGTGGTTTATTAGTGACTGGGAATAAGGGAAAATCAGCCTAATATTTTCTATACTATCTGAGATTTTATTCACAATATCACTTCAGTTCAGAAAATGGCACTACCATGTAAGTGGCACCAGGTACCCTGGGATCTGAAATTAATTCACACAAATCTTAACATATCGGGTTCTGTCCCCATGTGTCAAATTGCAATAATCATTGTCTCTTTTCTCAGGGGGGAGACTATTTCACTGAATGAGGTAACAGAACCCACTTTTCATCTCGGAAACTTCTGTAAATGAGTGACATTTTGTCTTTTGCTTTCTCTCTCCCTATACAACCATTTGTGCCAAGTTTGGGGAAACGGACTCTCGGCAAATCACTTTTCCTGTCTTAAGACAAATTCATAAGTTCTTCTGTAAAATCAACATTATGTCCAGAGATACGAGGACAGATAGAGCAAGTTATTTGTGCTTTGTAAAGATAGAGACGTCCCACCCAAAAACTGAGAAACACTCAGCAGCAAATGTCTCTTAAAGGGAGATTTTCCCTCCATTCAAGCATTGGAGCTGTAGTCCGGGATTTCATAGGGGGTGGGGGGAAGAACAAAGAACATAAGAAGCGACTAGAAATGCTTTGCTTTACTATAAATCCTGGCACTGGCAAGGATAAGTTCCTTGTGGAATTTATAAAGCAATTAGGCGCTGGGCTGAGATTTACACAGCGGCGCTTTCTCCACAAGTAAATTTCTCCTGCCAGGTTATGAATCCCGAGGCAAACCCAAGCTCAGGGTCTTCTCACAGCATGGACAGGACCTCTGTTTGTTACCCCACCAAATGCTTAAGGTCTAAAGGGATTTCTCCGCTGCTCGTGAGGATGTCGACAGCAACAATACGGCTATTATAAAATGCCAGGTTCTATGTCTAAGCTCCTGTCAGATTCAACACGGATGAACATACGTGGAGTCCAGCACCAGGAAATGTCCCACAATCAAAGCTCTCAAGGGACAGGTAAGGTAAATACACCTTCGCCCTTTCGGGTACACGAGACTCACGCTGGCAACCAACACGGGAGCAAATTTAATGAAGCAGAGGATCAATTACTCCCTCTAAATATACCTGTAAGGCTAACCACAAAATAAATATCTGTCAGGAGGAAATATTTCTTCATTGGCATGCTTAAACGCGTGCACAATGTGACATTTTTGTTCTGAGGTTTTTCACCAAAGTGTCGGTAACAGTAATAGGTCAGCAGCGGCAGTAAGATGCGCTGAGCCCAGGACCTGGCAACCCCCAGGCTGAGCCCTACAGGCTGGCAGGGGGGGAGGGGGTTGATGAAGAAGCTGCTTAACCTCGGCCACAATTCTTTGAATGGCTGGAGAAAGAGATCCACACCAAACAGACGTCGCATTTTAGGAATCAAAATAAACAACATAACAGATGAAGAAATAGAATCACACAGAATATAATAAATATTTACGAATGACTATCCTGTAAATGGGAGATTTTTTGGGAATAGTTACATCTGTCAGAGGGCAGAACACGCTGTCCCTGTGAAGCCTATGCAAAGCCATTTGCCGGTACACTTGAAGCTACTTACAATTAATAACTTGCTTGATAGGGAAAAAAAAAGAACAGATTAATTCTTCATTCCAGCTTTCTTAGCTATATAATGATGAGTAAGTTACAGGAATTTTTTATAGACAGATAGATAGGTAGGTAGGTAGGTAGATAGATAGATAGGATAGATAGATAGATAGATAGATAGATAGATAGATAGGTAGGTAGGTAGGTAGATAGACAGACAGACAGATATGAGTGGGTGGTGTCTGGTTGCATAAGTGGATGCAAAGGTAGCAGGCCAATGCGTGGTATTACAGACGAATCTGGGCAAATGAATGACTAGAGATGGGCAGAAAGAGTGATCAACGGCCAGTATAAATGCAGAAATGGATGCAGAGCTGGGTAAGTGGTTAAGTGGGGGATGGGGAACTGGACACCAAGAGAGGAGAAAGAAAGGCAGGAGAGGAAAGTATGAGAGAGGACAGATCACACAAATGGATACATAGCTGCATACTGCATAGCTGCATTCTGCATAGCTGCATACACAGGTGGGTGCAGGGGGTGATGGACGGCTAAATGTGGTCAGAAGAAGGGGTAGATGGGTGAACAGTAAACAGGCAGTCAAGAAGATGGGCATGCAAACAGGGATTGTGGAATATGCTTCCAAGACCACGATCCCTAGGGAATGGAGAGACTATGCTAGAACCCCAGCCGATCACCCCTTTCGTTCGTTCATTTCCGAGCCAGTGACCCCACAGGAATGGGACCAGCTGATGGAGCTGGCTGATGTTGCTGAGTCCTACGGCACCACGCTCTCCTCTGAGAACGCTTCTCATCAGTCTCTTGGATTTTATTCTCTGTCCAAAAGACTCCGACATTAACACACCTAAGGTCCATATACTGGCATGTAAAAGACGCACGAGCGGGTGTGTCCCGAGACATCACAAGCACGTCAAGGAGAAAGAAAAGCAAACGCCGCCTCTCACCTGAAGGTGGATCCATTCTGTAATTTTTTTCTTGACACCAACCAATTGGTCGAAGTCTGTAATCCAAGTAAAATAACCACCGGTCATAGGATTCAGTGTGCTCCAGTCCCACATAGCGAAGGCGTAATCTTCCTCCGACATTTTCAATCACACTAACTATCCAGTACTGAAAGGGATTCTGAGAGTCCTGCAGCTCTATTAAGGAATCAACTGTAATGAGGTCTACTGGGCCTTTCCCTCGCAGAGGCTGTTCAAACAGAAGCAAAACTCTGTATTTTAAACTTGATATTTCAAGGTTCTCATGGAAACAGTTGACAATAAATGATAATCATTGTTTTTCTCACACCAATTGCCAAACATCACCCCCACCCCCATCCTCTGCACAACCATCACCCCCTCATCACCCTTTCCTCACTCGCACACGTCCACATACCAACACCATTTCCAACAGCAAAATTCACAGTTAAATAGAAAACAACAGTTTATGCCATCATTTTAATCAAACAAATTAACCTTCCCAAATAAAACTGCATTTATTAGGGATTAGCATTTTTTTTTAGTAAAATTATTCTCAGATGCACCAGATAACGAAAAGTCTATTTTTTTTTCAAATTGACAGATATATCTAAGATAGGGCTATAAATGTATACCATGACTTCTTAAGAGAAGTTCACCTTATGGTGTCATCTAACAGTAGCCAGCACTTTATCATATACAGATTAGCCTGCAGATGTGTGCAGGTGACATGTCTGAGACACATTTATGCACGCATGGAGGTCAGAGGGTAACCATAAGTGCTGCTTCTCGGCCATCTTTTACCGTTTTTGAGAGGGACAGGGTCTCTGGCTGGCCTGGAACATGGGATTATGCTAGACTGGCCAGCCAGTGAATCCCAGGTATCTGCCTGTCCCTGCTTCCCCAGTGGTGGGATTATAAGAGCAGGCATTTTTTTTTTCTTTCTAACATTTGACTATATTATGTGAGGTTTTTCTACTGCTTTGCTTGGGCATTGGTTTGGAAAACCTGTAAGTTCGGCCCTTTCTGAGTAACCTTCTTCTTGGCATGTGAAGAGGGTCCCTCTAGCCGGCTACTTAGGTGAACATGTTTAACAATTAACATGGTGAGGCAACTCGCCCCTGAATAGATAGATGACTGATCATCACTGTGGTCTTTTAACCCAATGGTCGAAAACAGCCATTCAGATAAACATATCAGGAAAAACCAACATAAAACATTTGCATATGCCATATCACATGGTAGCTGTCATAAGTATTAATACTTTTGCCAAGGAAGAAAATAAAGGTTAAAATAATAATAATAATAATAATAATAATAATAACAACAACAGTAACAATAATGAAAATATGCATCCCAGTAATTCATTTAGGATCCCCCTTTCCAGGGTACCCTTGAGACAGAGTTGGTAATTTAATAATTACATACGACATATTGCCTTTGTCTTCCTGTTCAGGTACATATAAGAATTAGTAATGTTTCATTGTCACATTTTCAGACAAACCATCAAGACTTGGTCAAATTCTTCAGCTCCTATGCCTAAAATCTGCCTGAGCCACACTCCAATACAGTCAGCCATATCTCCTTTTGTTTTATGGAGATTGCTAATCGATAGTCTTGGGTAGCGCATAGGTGGGAGCGATTACGCACTCCAGATGAACAATGAATGGTGTTACTTATTAATGGGCTCTAGGAGACAACAGTAAGCAGATAAACATGCTTACACATCACCTGCCACCAAGTTATCCTACAAGGTAAGGCTTGAGGGTGATGGGAAAACATTCTGATACATGGTTTTAAAATGAGCTGGAACAGGGAAAACTTCCCAATTACTGACTATAATACAGGAAAGCATCAGTCTGTAGCACTCAAATCCGTCACCTATGGAATTCAGTTAATCAACAGGAAGTTATGCTGTGAGAATAAAAACATCTGTATCCACATGTATCCGCAGAAGGATATACGCGAAGGTGCCACTAGACATCCCGGGACCGGGGTGCTTCAGGGCTATAAAAGATCATTAATATCAATACATACACCTTCCAGAAGGCTTGCAGGTGCTGTCCGGGAACCAGTCAATTCTTGTATGAGGAATTCCTCCCAGTCGGCATACTTCTCTTTGATAGCTAGCAAGAGAAGGGAGAAAAAAACAAACACTTCAACACATCAGTGGCATATCGCAGGTTTCTGTTCCTTAATGTCACTCCAGTATGGTTTGGTGTTTTGTGTTTTTTTTTCCCTGAATTTTACGCCTGATGATTAAGCAGAGAGAAGGAGATTACAGCCGCAGACCTCTTATCAAGTATAGGCTTCATACCTTTGTACACCTGGGCATCTAGAGAGAGAAAGAATCTATGGCTCTCACTGAGGACTTACATCTACTTAGACACCCGTCTCAAGCAGCAATAAAGACATGGCAGCAGTCTGGAAAGTTCCGAAAGAACACAGGAGAGCGACATTGCTCAGTGGGAAAACACAACTAAGTCCTGAAGTACAGAACAGGCTTAGAGAGTGGGCTGGAAAGGGGACGGGGCTCAAGGAAGAGGGAACAGTGTATGCTAATGAGGGTGACTGCAGGACGAGAAGAAGGGGCGGGGAGGGGCGGGGCGAGCATACCTCCCTGAGAACTGGCATTCAGAGGAGAGCCGGGGACCTCAGCACAGAGACTTCATAAAGTGGAGGTCTCTGTCTGAGAACAGCAATTGTACAAGACTACAGACGTCTGAACAAAAACAAAGACTATAAAAGAGGAAGAGCGGGTGCTTCTGTGTCTAGGTACGAAAGCCTACACTGGATAGCAAGGCATACAGCGATGGAAAAATGAAAGGCATTGGAGACATCATCTGAAAAAGGCAGACAGGATGGTGGGGCGGGGAGTGCTCGTTCTGTACAGCAATTGCCATGAACACATGAGGACTTGAGTTCCATCTCCAGAACCATAAAAAAGACAAAAGGGAAAAGGTAAAGGGAGGGGGAAAGAGAGGAGAGGGGAGGGAACTGGTGTGGTAGCAAGTACTAGTAGCCTGGCACGGGGAGGTGGGACCTGGGGTCCTGAGGACCACAGGTAAGTGCCAGCACCCATACAGGGCAGTTCAGAACTGAGCTCCACTTCAAGGGTTCCAACAACTTCCTTGCCCTGTCTGTTTGCACTGCCTCTCTCTCTCTCACTCTCTCTCTCTCTCTCTCTCTCTCTCTCTCTCTCTCTCTCTCTCTCACTCACACACACACACACACACACACACACACACAAAATATTTTTAAAGTTTCCACAAAGTCTTAACAAAACTGGCATCAGAATGGGGCCCGTGAGCAACCCCATCTCTGACCATCATGAACATGCATGTCATGTAACAGTCGCCCAGCACCTATCAAGTCCCAAATAAAAAGCATCACCATGTTCTGCACCTACAACGATGGAAAGTAAAGTTCTGGGTCCCAGGCCTGCCTCTTACTTCTTTTACGCCTAGGGTCCCCATGCCCCATCTAGAATACAATTTTCTTTACTGTAAAAATGCACGAACATCTGGAAATACAAATGTTAATATGTGGAGGACAAATGATTTTTCAGGAGCTCTGTTGCCATCAGTAGAGAATATAATAATTGCTGTTTGCAATGCTATAGCCTTTCTTTTTAAATAATTTGGTTCTTTTTCTCACAGTGATGAAGGATTAAGCCCAGAGCCTCAAAAATGCTCTGCCACTAAGCTACGTCCCCAGTCAACTACACCATTAGCCCAGCTGCACGGCTAAGGCTACTGAGACGAGGCGTGAAGACACACGCAGTAAATTGACTGATGCTTGCACTTCCCTTGTGCTTTGTCCACAAAGACCTCCTGTTTACACTGTTTTTATCCTCCACGAGGCCGCTCTGAACAAATACAGAAGAAGAAAATCCGCTGCAAGCCTCCAAGCATTCCGACCCTCCATTTTTTGTAAATAGATGGCACAGTCCTAGACAGGAGATACCTATCTACTAAAAAAATGTCAAGATTAGGGCAAAGTATACAACTGTGTTCGGAAAACATGGATTCTGCCTCATATCACAACACAAATAAAGCAATAAGGGGGCCCCGGGCTTCACAGAATTTTTGTCTACACACAAGAGGAGACAATTCATTTTTCTCTTCGGGGCTGTCTCTGATAAATATGTAGTCCACGTTATCATTCATGTTAAATTCTGAAGTATGCAAGCAACCCTGAAATCTGAATTGTCCCAAGGACTAGAGAAGCGGGGAGGTGAGTAGAGAGTGCTGAAAGCTGCCCCTGGTGGGCCCTGGGCTACTGAGGCCTTCTGTCTTCTTCCATGTTTCTTTCCATGGAGCCCTCAGAAGGGATCCTGAACATCCCGGAAAGTGAACGAAAGGCAGATCTGTAGTCTGCTGAGAGACACTGACTACCTTCACTTAAAAACAGCAGTGGGACAGTTCTCAGAAATTTTGTGCCATTTAAGAGAATTATTTCAGTCACCATTTGGCCTTCGAAGGTCTAAAGTCTCAAACGAAGGACAAGTCTGTCCTTAGAAACACCGCCACTGCGGGACATGGATCCTACAGAACACCACAGGCTGCCCTCTGGCCTCCGCAGGTGTGGACACAGTCATGCCAAACACATACAAGAACCCCCCCCCCAGCCCTGGACTCTCTCTCTACCTTTTTTTTTCTTCTCTCTCAATAAGTAAACAGGAAATTTCGAATGAGTAAATCCCTAAGGACCTGTCCTCTGTGACCCTTAAAACAAAGCAAAAGTTCGGCCACAGCGCATCAGGAAATACGACGGGGTAAGGCTCACAGAAGGGCTAGAACGTGTAAAGGAACACGCCCACCGCAGTGCTGCTGCCACGCAGTGATGTCGAGCGCTGACTATAAATCCTGCCTGCTTAATCACATCAGTGGAGCTCATGTGCACTAACACATGTGGCCCACTGGAAACGGCCAGCTGCAATCGGAGCGTGCACAATCTCCCCGAGCTTCCTTCTCTCGATCACAGGAGAACACGTTATGTTTGGGGGGGGGGTGAAGAGGCTTTGCACTAACAATTATTTTTCAGCAACGAAAATGTAACAGATATTAACTGACGCTTTTCTTCTCGCTAACACTAACCAGACCGGACCAGACGAGATTCGCAGTTGGCAAAGGAAAACTCTCAAGTCAGCCGCAGAAGCAGCGACTCATCAGCTTCTGTGGTACAAACAATTCACGCCAGATGAGGGAGAGGAACACATTTCCCAATCACTTCGCAACTATTATTTCCTCAGCCAAGGGAAGATGGGGCAATTTGAGCTTTAAAACACCAAAACAAAGATAAGGGAACCCAATCGCTCCCTGTAGAGACGTTGTCTCTAAGTACAACCTAACATCCACTTGTCCAAGAATCGTAAGCTCTTAGCAACCAAATCCAGAGATGGCTACAGCTACGGCCAGTGTCTCAAGCTAACATTACTGCTATTTGAGGCCAGACGATTCTTTTGTTGGTGGCAGGAAGCTGTCCTGTGTGCTGCATACACTTGGCAGTATCCTGAAACTCTCCTATTAATGCCAGGAATACCTCCCCGTGTTGTGACAACATAACTCGTTTCCAGAGAATTTCAAAGGTAACTAGGTGGCAAACCTTCCCCAATTGGAAACCAATGGTTCAGACAGAGCACTAGGGAAATAGCTTCAAACATATATATTAACATAATGGTCCGACTGCTCTCCAGCCAAATAGCACAGCTTTATTACATCCTTAGAAACGCCTCTCCAGGGCTGGGGAGAAAGCTCAGTTGGTAATAGTTTGCCACACAAGCAAGAAGGCCTGCTTTCAAGTTACAGAACTCACAGGCAAAGCGGAATAGAAACACCCATCTATAATCCCAAAGTGGAGGTCCACGAGAAGGAGAAGCCCTGGGGTCCTGCAGCAGTCGGTATAGCTAAACCCATGAGCTTCAGACTCAGGGGGAGACCCTGTCTCTGAACACAAGGTGGTGAAGGGATCACAGACGATGAGACACCAATTCCACACATCCCTAGCACACACACGCGCACTTGCACCTGCATATACATCTGCATACGTGTATATACGTATACACCACGTACACACGCAGAAGAAATGCCTCTCTAACTGGCACACACCGTAGGCCAGAACGGACAACGCAAAGACTGGAGAAATGTCAGGAGCTGAGTACTCACAAGAACAAGAGGACACGTCCAACGCCTGCCCATCTTGTGCCACTGACTGTGCCCGTCCGTACAGATGAATCCAGAGGACACTCTCACTGTCCTGGACTCCCACAACGGAAGAGGCAGTAGGCGACTGACTAACATACTATGTGGTACTCAAGGCACTTCAATAAAGGAGGTGGCCCACTCCAATCTTCAATACAGAAGAGGAGTGGGATTGACAGGCGCACGGGATAACCCCTGGAGTCACCGCCATTTGCTTTGGGCTTCTTCCTTCCCTGGGTCGATCTTCCCTGACATTTTCTACTTTTTTTCCCCAGTTTTATTTACTAGTATTATCGTGTGTGAATCGGACACGTATTGGTGAGTGGGTATCACGGTGCCCATGTCGACATCAGAGGACAGCTTTATACAGTTGGCTCTCCCCGTCTACCTGTACGTGGGCACCAGAGCTATAACTCAGGTTGCTCAGGCTTCTGTGCCAAGTACTTGGCCCACTGAGACATCTTGCCAGCCCCTAGACTCTTCCTTTACTAAGCAACCTTAGTTAGCACGGAGTAGCTCTACACTTCCTAAACATCTACAAAGGAAAATGCATCCAGGTATGTGGAGAAGTGAGGCGGTCGGCCTGAGTTGCAAATTTGGTTAGGGCGATGATATTTAACAATAAATTAGAAATGAGTCCCCCGTGGCACCTGCGTAACTTCATCCGATGACTTTTTCCTCCCAGCCTAGCCAATGCCCAAATGACTATGAACACCGCTGCCGGTTTTGAACTGGACAAAAGTAATCATGAGTTGAGTCGTGCCAGTGGTTTTATCATCGCAATTCATCTTCTCCCGAGACAGTCATTTGGCTCAACTCTACTTTGCAAACAAGCAGATTCTCCCATGGATGGTGGCTTGTTATTTTCCTCTTTGCTGTCTGCCTGGCTAAGAATGTAGAGAGATCTTTAATCGAGAATATGGCTAATAAATCCATCACGTCATCCACTGTCAGCCAAGAACAACTAACCCGCTTGGGTTTATCATGATTGACTCGCAGCTCCACCAGCAGTCACTCAGCTACACAAAGCAATAAATGATCTCCCTGCGAGCTGCGATGATTAATCACCAGCCTTCAGTTAAAGTCAATATCCCGCTCACATCATGTTGACAAAGAGAAGAATTTAGTAATAAGGAATGGCTTTGCTTTATCTGGGCCGAAGACATATAAATTACAATCAGATTATGCAGATAAAATACACGAGCTAAATCTATCTGCTGTAACTACACTTGTCACCGCACTTCTTAATGCCTCTTTTAAAAACTGGATTTATTTCCGCGCTACCGCAAGAGGACAGTCCAAGAAAAGGCAGGCACAGAGGGGCCTGCGAAGATCATTTGCAACTCATTCAAATTATTTCCTTCCACTGCAGAAATCGATAATTTTTTTAAAAAAAAAATATTCTTTTCATTTCCCTGGCCCAGAATGATTTTTTAAAAAATTACTTACAAAATCGGACCATCTTCAGGCAGGGAGCAAACAGCATCATTGCATGCGTGATGATGTAAGTCTAGTTCTGAGAGGCTGAGGCATGGCTGCTGCAACTGTCCGCCCACTCCTAGACAACCAACTGCAGGCTTGGGGAACCCGAGAGACCATCTTCTGCCTCTTTGCCAGACACAAATAAGGAAGTAAGGACCCGGGGTTGTAGAGATGGTCAAGCCCAGGGTGAAAGAGGCTAGCGAAGAAACATTGAATGGGGAACACCTAAAAGTTTTGCCTTAGATCCCACATTCTAGGCAATACGCCAGAAAGAGCCTCCCATTCAATCGTCTCTGGGGCTTCGGTTATACATCCTTCTATAAATACCCACCAATAATTATCAGATTAGCCAAGTGGAACTGCTCTGGGCCACCCAGCCTCCACTCAATAATTATTTCTTTGGCAGCTGCGACAGCCCTCAGAAAGGGTGTCTATGTATTAAAATGGTATTACTGACTCTTTCCGGATAGGAAGTTA
This sequence comes from Rattus rattus, assembly GCF_011064425.1. NCBI lineage: Eukaryota > Metazoa > Chordata > Mammalia > Rodentia > Muridae > Rattus > Rattus rattus. The sequence continues at coordinate 16,520,739 of NC_046167.1, read as the reverse complement.
TAATACCTGAACATGGGGTTAATCATAAAACCCTAAAACTGAGATGTTAATCGCTGACCAGGTGGTGACACTACAGAACTCACTTTCACGAGGCAGAAAAGAAAAGTTGGCAGAGTTGACGATGCTCCCGCATTTGGCTACATGGAATGGCTGAAGCACATCGACATGAAGCCGTCCACCTTCCTCCTCCGAGGACAAGAGCTATACAATATGCTGAATTCGGCTCCCAAATGGACTGTGAAGCCGGTCGGCTTGAAAGGCTTGCCCTTGAAGCAGTTATTCCCCGTGCTCTGGAGCCAAGCCCACAACAGACCCATATGTCTGCGGACCATAATGAGAATGAACTGCAAAGTAACGCAAATTCACACTGTAAACTGTGCTTGGCAACTCGGGAGAAGCAAACACGGCAGATCACTAAACCAGGCAGTGGAGAGCAACCCGACCGGCTGAGAGCTCGGTGTTATCTGACAGCACCACGAGACTCGAGGCCCCTCTCTGCTCAGTTAAATGTCTAACGTCATTTCTTTTCCCGGGAAAGCATTTCTCCACAGAACTGGATAGTTTCCCTCAAATGCCTATCTCCTCATTGGTTACTTCCAAGTGAAGAAAAATAAGGAAAAGAAGTTTTCCTTTTTACCACATTTATTCATCTGATAGGTTCGTTTTTATTACTTTTGCCTGGTTTTTGGTAATGCAAAATTGGAGCTGGGGACACTCAGTCAGGAGAGTCCCCAACAGCTGAATAAAAAGCTGGCATGTGCAGCTCGCCTGGTATTGAGCGGGGTGGCCGCAGGTTAGGCACCAGAACTTGCTAGCCTGCCTGCCCAGTCAAAGCTTAAGGCAGTGAGAGACACTTAGTTAAAAATTAATACGCAAAGCACCTGGTGACAACATCTAGTGTCAAGGCCTGACCTCTTCTGCACAGGCATGTGCACCTGCACACATACACGCACACACACATACAAAAATAACAGGAAACGGAGTCGAACAACACTGAAATTAATCCAGACTGAAAAATGCAAGTCAGAACTTGTTAATAAAAGCCTGAAGTGGAATCACTGTCTCTTTAAGTTTTAGAATTGCTTCTCAAACACTCTTTATTTTCGAGAGAGGGGAGCGATGTGTCTGCACCGAGAGGCACGGCACTGATCAGCACGTAATACCGAACAGCTTCAGCCGGTTTCTATTTTCCCCAGTAGCAAAATGACGCGTCTGCCCATGACCGCTTACAGCAGAGGCATTTCCAGCAACAAGCCCGAGACTTTCATGATTGGTTACGTCAAAGCCACAGCAGTGAAGCTCCAGGCAACTATGCAAACAAAACCCAAGATCCTCTCAGGAGCCGGCATCACTCGTTCTACTCCTCAGTGAGTGCACGGTTTCTAGGACTTGGAACTCAAGCTCCCGCTTGGAGACTATCACGCAACCTTTCTTGGTGCAGCTATTCAAAAAGACAAGGACATTAAACTGCCAAGGTCACAGAACACCAAATTCCATCCATCAGTGTGTGTGCATGCCTGTACACACACACACACACACACACACACACACACACACACACACAACGAGATAGTAAGATCCACCATGGTAGCTATTCATGTGTCGATTGGCCATGGTGCCCAGACCCTTCTTCGAGCATTATTCTGGGTATATATAAGCAAGATTACGATATGAATCAGTTGAGCCAATAAGGCAGACTGTTTTTGCAATGGGGCTGGGTTCATACAGTCTGCTGTAGACAAAAGTGACTAAACCTCAAAGGTGGGCCTTCCTGTGTGAAGACTCACCCCCACCTGATGTCTGCCTTCCACCTAGAACCAGGGCTTTTTTTTTCCCCCACCTTCCAATGAAACCCAAGTATTCATCCTGGAATGGCATTATTGGATTCTCCTGATTCTCAGTTATTTTGTTTACCTGGAATTTCCACCATCAGATCTCCTGAACCTCTCTACCCTGCCACCTTCGTTCAGACCACAGATGTGGGCCGGAATCTGGACTGTACCGCATCGGCTAGGTTTTGGATGCTGTGTCAGTCAGGTGGGGGTGCCTTAGGAGGCCGTGGCTCCTTTAGCATTTGGGGCGTAACTGGCAGCAGTATGTCACTAGGGACAGGTTTCAGTCATCTGTCTTCCGGCTATACCCCCTCCTCTGCTCCCCGGTCCACCAGAATTTGAAAAACTCCACTGCATAGCCCCATCATCAGGAGTCTCTTCCCAGGGGTACACGGCTTAGAAATCACAAACCAAAACTTCTCAAAATGTGAACCAAAATAAATCTTTAGGTTGATGTTACCAAGTTTTCAGACCCAAGATACAAATGTATCTGGCGTGGCACCTGTAATCAGGAGACCATTCTTTAAAAGGCATCTCATTGTGTGTTTTCACCCTAACGGGTCTGGCTCACCAGAAAACACGGACTACAATTTATGTCCAAAATAATCCAAATCAGAAGCACCTGGCTTTCCCGTTCCTCTTCTTTAAAAAGGGTCAGTAACAGTGCCCTCCACCCGTAGGCTAAACATGAACAACGCAGACCACAGCAGAGAAGTCAGTTTAGTCTTAAAGCGCTTGCCCTGCAAGTATGAGGTTCTGAGTTTGATCTCCGGAACTCAAGTGGAAAAGCCAAGCAAAGTAGCAAGCATTTCTAATCTTTAAACCTAGGAGGGAGAGGCAGGTGCATCTGTCTGGGAACTTGACTGGCCGCCAGCCTAGCTGGGTCAGGGAGCGCCAGGCTAATGAAACCTTGTCTCAAAAACAAAGGAGGGCTGGGGATTTAGCTATGGTAGAGCCTTGAATAGGGAATTCAGGCCCTGGTTCGGGTCCCCAGCTCCAAAAAAAAAAGAACCAAAAAAAAAAAAAAACAAAGGAAATAATATCCTGAAGAATAGTATTCAAGGTTGACTCTGGCCCCACATGCACACAAACATGTCCCCAAAGGACCACGCACCCACAGAGAGAGAGAGAGAGATGTCCCGAGAGAGAGAGAGAGAGAGAGAGAGAGAACAGTGACAAACCTAACAGTGATCCCTAATAAGCAGCTGCTGTTGCTACTTAGACATTTAGGTATAGACATTCAGGTCCAGACACGTGTCTGGACAAGGAACACATAAGGAAAGCTGGAAGTATTTCCCAGTTTCTGAGAAAATGGGATGCTGAGTCTGTCCTTCTTGATCATAGCAGAAGACACACACAGAGGAACACGCTGAAAACAGATGGTAAAATGCTTCACGGGGGACAAACGCTTGACCTCCCTCAGCAAGACTTGTGTTTACACAGCGTTCTAATTAGTGAATGAGACTGTTGGATTTTTATCAGATTGGCAAGGAAAATGGTAAGGCTTCTGGCTGGGAAAGGGTAGTGACAGAAGCTCAGTAAGATAACTTTGACATGGACCAGAAGAGAGGCAAGCACAGCCAAAGGCTCCTGGGGGAAAAAAAATCAGATGTGGATAAGCACATGACACGGCCTACACCACACAACCAGGAAGCCTGGGGAAGAACTGAGCGATGGACAGGAGGCAGCCCACCATACGCTGGAGGAGGCACGCAGATGTAAGTCATGGACCGAGACTGCATTTCCCAAAGCAGAGGAGTTCAAGGCCAACACGGAGACCTAACTCATCATTAGCTCAGTGCTACCGCAATGCACGAGGACTCCTGGACGCACTCGCCCCAAGCCAGGACTTCAAGCATTGTCCGTGTTCCGTTCTTTTCTTGCAAAATACGAGTGGTGATAATGTGTTGATAACTAAATGGACCGTAAAGACAGCTAGCCGGGTGCCTGAAATCATGCCAGTTGGTGAGTTCACCTTTGCCTGCCAGAGGAGGATGTCATTTGTCAGGGTCTAGCCCACATGCCCCACCTGAAGGGTATCTGCATAATCGATTCCTCTTTAAAACATTGGTACTATTCGAGGTGCCCATGAGTATTCTAATTTTTTTTTTGAGACAGGTCTGTGTTTATGTATCTCTGGCTGTCCTGGGACTCCTTAGGTATGACCAAGCTGACCCCAAACTCACAGGAATTTCTTGATGTCAGATGGTCACATTCTAAGTAGACGGGCTTTCAAGAAACATGGCAACCCCACGGACAATCCCGCCAGCCACCCACGTACACAAGCGTGCAAGCCAACTAATTCCTCAAGCACAGTGACTTGCCTGCCTATTTGTCTCTCTAATGGTAAGTCTGTCACCTGTCATGTACCATGGAGCTCATCCCTGTGTGTGAGGTGAAGAAGTACTCTTTCCAAATCTCTGTCCTGTCACCTCCACTGTGTCCAGTCCTTACAAGCCTGAGCAGGATCCGGGTCCTCAGGTAGTAGGTTTTTTCCTCTGCCCGAGAAACTTCAGTTCCCTGCCTGCTCAGAGGGGAAGCTCACACTAATCCTGTAGCAAGGACCCTTTAGGGCGCTATAGGAAGCCCCAATGGCTTATCCCTTCTGCCTGAGAAGAAGACACAGTCGACCCAACAACACTGCCCCTATGACACTAACATGTTTACTTTAAATGAAAGCATCTCTTAATTCCAAGCCGTATCTACTATTCAACAAATTGAAAGTGAGAACTAAACACAGATCTCCTTAATCCTATAGGCAGTGACTGTATCGGTGCCAGGATTAAAAAAGCAAGCAAGTACAAACGCACTAACTGAATGCCTGACTTAGTGTACGTTTATGATTGCTCTGCTGTGTCTGGAATGACCAAGGGACTCCCATGTTTACTAACTCTCCAGTGCTAATGCAGCGTGCTCTGCCTGCTTTCCCAATATACGTGTTCAGTTACCCACGGTCCTTATCTGAAGGAGTTCCGGGTCATGTATTAGTCTGTCTACCAGAACATAAAAACTAGTCAAAACATCTGCGGGGGTGTGTGTGTAGACGTGTTTTATGTAAATTGTGTATGGGGTGCATGGGCATGTGTGGGTCCACGCTTTCATCTGCCAGAGATCAAGATCACTTGTCTTCTTCCACTGAACTCTACCTTATCTGTATGAGATAGGGTCTCTCACTGAACCTGCAGCTCACTGGTTCTGACTGGCCAGTAAGCCCCATTGCCTCCCCATGCCCCCATGCGACCCATGCGACCCCATGCTCTATGGTGGCAAAGCCAGGCAGCGGGTGGCAGGAACAGCAACTGGGTCAGTGGTTCAGAGTTCACTCCTCGAACCTCAAGCAGGCAGACCGTGAACTGGGTCTTTCAAACTCTCAACCCCAGTGGCTTAGTTCCTCCAACAAAGCCACACCCCCTATTCCCACCCAAACAGCACTAGCAACTGGGGACCATAGAGTGAGAATTTTGGTTCCTTTAAAAACCTAGAAATGTTACGGGAAGATGTTTTTGTTTCAATCCCAGGGGTGGGATATGGGGTGGCTTCAGACTGTCCACTGGTAAAGTCATGATTTCGCCAGAGGCCAGTGGTTTTGGTAAGTGTACGATGTTTGAAATTCTGGGGACTCTTGAGAGGGTATAGAAATGCTAGTGCCCTGAGAGGGGTGTGGCCGCAGCTGCTCGGCCTGCTGCTGGTTGGCGATATCCTTAAGACAGAGATCAGGATTGACCCGAAAACCTCTGCTCCCCCTAATCAACAGGAAGGAGCCTAGCGTTATCAATGCCACCTTTCCTCTCTAGCCTTTCTTCTCTCCTACGGAGTGCTGGCCGGTGCGTAGGATAAGAGTGGAGAAGGGTAGTAAACCAGGAACCCATGAAAGAGCCGAAAGTCTGGCTACAAACAAGTACTCAAATGCCTGAGACTGGGAGACATATCATTCAAACCACCAGAGGGCTCCTGCTTTAACGTTCCTAGAAAACCTTACCTAAACGGAAGGGCAGGTTCCTCCCCTGGACCTTTATTGCAATTTAGAGTGAGTTATGGAATTCGATCATTTTTTTTAAAAGCAACAAAATAGGGGCTGGAGAGATGGCTCAGAGGTTGAGGACACTGTCTGCTCTAAAAGTCTTCCCATCCACCACAGGGGTGGCTCATAACCACGTACAATGAGACCTGGCGCCCTCTTCTGGCATGCAGGCATACATGCAGGCAGAACGATGTATATCAAAGAAAGAAAGAAAGAAAGAAAGAAAGAAAGAAAGAAAGAAAGAAAGAAAGAAAGAAAGAAAGAAAGAAAGAAAGAAAGAAACCAAGCAAGCTGACAAAATAGGAAAGACGGTATCACCATGAGCATTAGGTAAGGGGTGGGGCTTGTCATCAGATAACTGAATCTCAGTAGACCTGGACACAGGGTGTCTCAGCATAGAGCTGCCCAGACCGAACATGAGAAGGCTATTTAAATAAATAAAGGATCACTGGTATAGCTATGAGAACTATCATTAAAAACAAAAATCAAACTATATCAGCTACATCATAAATGTATGGCCTTCTTGACCCTCTCAGCAGAACAGGAGTAAAAGAAAGAAAATATATATTCTTGAAGAATGACAAGGAGCTGCAAAAACGCAAGTTGCCACCACCCTACAAGTGGAAGTTGTAATCCAAGGTGAGAGCATGGATGGCACAGAGCCATGAGTCACCTGAAGAACAGAGTTTCCCCCGGAATTACAAAGCACACTGAGATAGCAATTACTCTAACGGGAGTATCTGCTGGCTGTGTTATGTGCGGGTCTGGCTATTAATGCTGCCTGGAGCCAGGAAGTCTCGCAACAAGCAGGTCCATGAGAGCACGAGGCGGGAGGGTTGGGGAGGGACACAGTCAGGGTGTTCATGCTGTTATCACTAAGTTCTCTCCCTGGAGATTAGGGTTTCTCTGGGGTTTCCCTAAGGAGCCAACTTGGACATTTGATGGTTAATCTTCCTTGTCAGCCTGGCTGGATTTAGAATCATCTAGGAGGCGTGCCTACGAGTATGTTCTTTACCTGACCTAAACCTTTAGGAAAGCAAGGAAGATAGCTTTGTGTCTGGGTAGAGTCTCGACTACCTGCTTGGGATTCACGGTTTGTTTGTCTTGCCATCTGTGGTCTATCGTTTAATAGTACAGAAAGCATAGGGATGAACCTGGCAGAGAGGAAGGGGGTGGGGAGCAGAGGGGGGGACAGACAGAGACGAGCAGGAGATGTAATAAAAGTGCTTGCAGCAAATGCATGAGGACCAGAATTCAGTCCCCAGCACCCATCGAGTAACTGGCTGGGTGTGCTGTCTCATCTGCAATCCCAGAACTCAGAAGACAAAGACCGGGGGTCTCAGAGGCAAGCAGGGGATCTGTGTTAGCCAGGATGAGCAAGCCCTGAGTTCAGTGAGAGACTCTGCCTCAATATACAACATGGAGAGTGATGGAGGAGGAAGATGCCTGGTATTGACTGACCTCTGATTTCCAAATACATACATACATGTGTGCACGTGCACTGGACACACATGTAACAGGCAGTACACACACACACACACACACACACACAGAGAGAGAGAGAGAGAGAGAGAGAGAGAGAGAGAGAGAGAGAGAGAGAGCACGAGAGGAAGCAAAGTTTGACAAGCCCAACGTGGCAAGATGAATTGCCCTCATTACTTTAATATGCTGTCATACACACAAGGCAATTTAAAACCAAGACATTTGTTTTCCTTTCCTTCCCTATCAAGCTAGATGCTTGAGCGTGCAGCTGCTGACTCTTAAAAATTAATCAATGACTGTATTTTTTTTTAAAATCTGGTGCTTCCTCGAAGGACTTTGGGTCCTTTCATGAGCTGTTTTGCAATGTCTGGGCCCATGGTATGAATGAAACGAGCTGGTGAGGTGGAGTTGCAGACGCTTGTCCCCCGCCTCAGACACACGCCCAGAGAAAAATCAGAGGGGAACGGCAACTTCAAGCCACTGGAGGAGCTTATATTTGGAAACCTTTTATCTGTACTGTTTTTTTCTTTTCTTTCCCCAAGAGACTTACTCAAGTATTTTCTCATCAAAGGAGTATGTCACCGTAGGTAGACTGTAAGATCAACAGCTATAAAGAAGTCACACTTGCTGAGCAGTGGCTGCTGTCATTTCGGGGCATTCAGTAATTCTGTTCAGAGAGAGAGAGAGAGAGAGAGAGAGAGAGAGAGAGAGAGAGAAAAAGAGAGAGAGAGAGAGAGAGAGAGAGAGAGAGGCGCAGGTCTGCCTGTTTTGCGTCAGTGTGTGGGGTCCCCTGGATCATACCGTGTAGGCAAATTCCAAAGAAGATTCTTACAACACCGATTCTATATGCGCTGCGTTTCTCTGCTATGACAAAAATAACTGATAAAGCAATTTAGGGCTGGAAGGGTTTCTTTTGGCTCACAATTCGAAGGTTCTGTCTGTCGTGGCAGAGAGGCTTGGAGCCTGGGGGTGCTGAACGCTTTGGCGTCAGGTGCCGTGACTCAGTTGCCTTTTCCTTTCCCCGTATTTTCGGTCTGGTGCCCCTTCTCGGGGCACAACAGTACCGCTCATATTTAGGTGGCTTCTACCTCACAGGCTGTGCCAGAGCTGTGCCTCCCAGGAGGGTCTAAATCCCCCTCAAGCTGACAGTGAAGAGAACCATCATAAAGGCAAATGGCGGAATTATCATACGTCAGCCGCTCCTCTTGGAGACAAAGCAGACCTGCCAGGCATCTCGCCCCTCTCCTGGGTGGATGAGTACACACCGCCCTAAGCAACAGTCGTCTGCCGAAGTTCACGAGACCTGATCTCTAGGGGCCTTCCATGTGATCTTTTTAATTAACAAAATGACGGGTTTTATTACAGGATGACTCTTAACATAAAACAAATTAGCACTCGTTCTTGGCGGGCGGGAAAGGGCCTCTTCTTTGGAATGAAAATGGCTGTCTCCCCCTTTAGAAGGAGAAGGTGAGCTCACATATCTCTAAAGCACAGCAGGACAGTGAGCGATTCGGCGTAAAACCGTCTGGAAGATGGCAGGGGTACGCAGTGAGAACACCTGGAAATTGGCCTGGGACACGGCCCTCTTCCTCCCTAAACCTAAAATACGCATTGGCATCTCTCTTAAAAGAGTCCTAAGACCCTATCCCCAGTGTTTTGTGGCTCTGCCTGTTCTGCTCCAGACACAGCTGGGAACTTCATGGTTTCAACACTGAGACTCAGGCCGCCATAATCAAATCATTGGCATGCGCCGAGACGTCATTCCTAGAAAAGAAGGAAGCTGGCTTCTATCTCATCATTTCAGTTCCTCAGTTGTATGAAAGCCCCCTCCAAACTCTGGTGAGGTTTCTCCGGGACTCTGACAACGTAAGCCTCTCAGTGGGCACGGAATAAGAAGACGCTAAGGAGTTTTCAATACTTCTGAAACTTTTTTCACACTGTGAAATTACACACTTACACACACACACACACACACACACACACACACACACACACACACACACACACACACCAGTCCCAGTTTGTATTCAATTCACACTGACTAAACATGGAATGTTCTAGATAGAAATGCCATGGTCCAAACAGCGAATGTTCCTTACACGAGCATGAATCCCACCAAAGAAACCTTAATGTCTGGGAGCTAAAGAGATGGCTCCGGGACTGGCTTCCCAACACCCACATGGTGGGCCGCAATGGTCTATACTCCAGGCCCAAGTGCTCTGAGGCTCTGGCCTCCTCCAGCGGGAGTAACATGTGCTGTAGTCATGCACATACATAAGACTACACTCGTGCACATAAAATTTAACTGCAACTAAATAAAGACATTTTTTTTAATCTTGCATAGTTTTAGAAATATTTCTAGGATCTCCAGAAGGGACAGACACAAAAGACAAATGTTAACTCATCCCTTTTAGTTCTGTGCAGCAGAAGAAAGGAAACCGAGGAAAACAGCAGCTGGGGGTCCTGCAGACTTAAGTCACCCACTCGCATGTAAATGTACTGGCCACGCGACCCCCACATGTCAGTCAGGAAGTCAGCACTCGGGATTCTAGGGGCTACTGTGCTAGCCGCAAATTACCAGGAACATAAGCGAGAAGCCCTCTGTGGAGGTTAGCGAAAGCACTTCACACTCCTTTCCCGTCCTGTTCCCACAGCAGCATCTTCTGACACCATTGGCCTACCAAGTCTTTATCATAAAGCATGTTCCTGCGCAGAAATACAAATGCCATCGGGAGAATCTAATAAATCCTGCACATGCTAAGACCCTCCCCTGTCCCCACTATTCCTCAACACATGCAATTGATTAATCATCCATACTATGTAACCGTGCGTTACATAGTATGCACAAAATATCAGAAAAAATAATTTTTGACTGCCCGTTTGCACAAGAGACTGAGAGGAAAGCTGACCAGAACAGTAATACTAAGAAGCTGTTGAGGTTTACAAACCAAAGCCTGCTTACTGTCTGCCTCTAGTTACTGACTGGAGAAGAAACAGGACTGGTCACCATGGCTCCTTCACCACGCCTACCCTGCTATGACAGACTGCATTGCCTCCTGGGCCTCTCCCTTTTCAATCAACAAACCAAAGTCAGCCCCAGTCACAACCAAGAGAAAGATCACTAGCGCAGCAGGCAATCAAGTCACTCAGGACAACGACTGGACTCCCTCCTCAGTTATGAACCCAAGACCAGATCTAGAATGTTCTTTCCTGTGTGCGGAACATTAACATAGACACGTGAGAAAGAGGAACCTAAAGCTACTGGATTTATTTACTAATTTATATTGTTATTTATTTATTCATTCATTCATTTGTTTGTTTGTTTGTTTATTTATTTATTGTTTCATTTGAGATACAAATCTGTAGCCAAGGTCGACCATTAATCGAGAGCCTCGTGCCTCATTCTCCCAGGTAATGGGATTATACGATGGGTGCGACCACCACTGTGCTTGGGGCTAAACCCACTAAATCTAAAAATAATAAATTTAAATTTAGTATTTATTCCAGGCCCACCAAAGAAAGAAAAACACAAATTTTTTTTAACTCTAAAAGAAAAATCACCCCCTTCTTCTGGTTTTAATTTTTGGTAAGTTGGGCTGAGTAGAGGTGTTGAATTAATTTCAGTTTTTGACTCATTCCACAGTTTTTCAGAAGAGGCATTTAACTTCCACTAGGGGGGTGTTTTTTTTTTTTTTTAAATCAGTGTTTGGCTCCAGTTCTTAAAAACCATCTTGAAAATAAATAAAAAGCCCCCCTTTAAGTCGCCATGACTTCTCAATGATTGCACACACACATGTGCAGAATTATCTATGAGAGACACATGCTAAAATATTTACAGATGAACTGATACGATGTCTAGGATTTGCTTTTAAGCAGTAAGGGCCAGGGAAAGTGGGTGGCGCGTTGATTAAACAAAAGATTGGCTTTGAACAGATTCGTGGTTAGCCTTGAGGGATGAACAGAAGAGGTTTTGCGTGTACTTAAATTTCCCACAGTAAAGAAAGTTTTCGAAGCAGAATTAGAGAGGCATTCTGCCACTCATTATGAAAAAGGAAAGCTAAAAGCCACAGCGAGAAACCGTGATGCATACAGTTTCGCAGAGCATGCCAAGGGAAAGTCGAGAAGTCGAAGACAGTTCATTGACTCATTAAAAAATAATGTATCGTGTGTTCGCAGTGAGCGCCCCAAGGTCCTCAAACGCAAGCCTCAATAACAACAAACGGATTCTAGTCTAGAGAACCCCAATATCTGTATGACAAGTCAGCTGGTGGGTGTGACATGAGTCAGTTTACATAGTAGCCACCACAGCCTATTAGGCGTGTGCAAGTGCTTGTCTCGGTTAGTTTAACTCAGGGAGTGAACAGGAAGAGAAACAAACCATCCACAAGTGAACGAGACCGAAAGCCATAGTGCTGAGTCATCCGGGAACAACTCTCACAGTTACCAAGAAATACTTATCTAAATTGCGTTTTTAAATCTAGTCATTAACATCTCCACTGCTTTTGTCTTTACCAAAAACTGTCCTGAAATATCTGCTGAAATGAGCCAAAAGCTTAAGCCACTCTGGTGCTAAATTAAAAGAAAAACAATTTTACTAAACCATTAGTTTTACTAAACCATGGAAACATCCAAGGAATTCTATTAATATCTTAGTGAGGGGGGGTAATGAGGAAAAAGAGATGTTTGTGTCAAGACGCCACCAGAAAATAAAGAAGGGCACATGAGAACCTGCATCAACACATCTGGTACAAGCAAATACGCTCAGACATCATCATTCAGACAACGTGCACAGCGGAGTTGATAACAACACCAATAGGTGGGTAGGTGAGTGGGTGGGTGGGTGGATGGATGGATGGAAGGATGGATGCATGCATACATACATACATACATACATACATACATACATACATACATACATAGATGGATGATGAATGGATCAATCGATCGATAGATAGATAGATAGATAGATAGATAGATAGATAGATAGATAAGAATATTCCATTATCTTACAAAAGGTCAACTGTTCATCCAGAGATAGTAAATTCAAAATACCTTCCTTAGTCAGTCCCTTCAAGATCATTCTCGGTTCTCTAAGTGGACTATCACCTCCTACGGAAATTAGATCACGAACTAATCAATTTGTACATCCTTGATTCCACACAAGGTCTACAACTTCTGAACACACAGAGGGTCACATGCACTGCGGTAAGCAACCACACAGAGAAATGGTGTCCCTTTCCCCAAGCTACCAGAAGACGCCATCACAGTCTTACAGAATCAGCTCTCGCTTACGCTGATTCATCCTTTGTCCTAGTTTGCCTCTCTGTTGCAGTGATCGAACACTGGCCAAAAGCAACTTGGGGGAAGAAAGTTGAGAGCTCCAGGTAGAAATCCAGGTAGAGAATGGAACAGAGACCATGGATGAGACCAGGAAATATTAAGTCTGAACTAAACATAACTGTACTTGACATGAAAAGACTTGTGCCAGCTGTCTAATCGGAGTTTTAATTGATGTTAATTTACTGGCGAGTTACTTATATTAACACAGCCCCTGCATTATCCTTCACAGAAACCCACCCGGGAAGGGCACATTAACACACACACAACAGAACGGACCATTAGCAATACTTACAAACCTAATGGTCCACGGACATTAGAGACTTAACTCGGTTTGGATGGACTAACAAATTTCACATCCGACGTGCGGATGGAGACCGTGAAAGGAACTTTGCTTTCTTCTCACAAAACATATGTGAGTAAATATTGTTGCAAGTAACACTACGAAAGCTTCCTTCACCTAGCCTGGGTCTCGACAGGACCAGCAGCTAAAAATCAAAACTCAGAAAAAAAAAATTAAAATCAAAAGGCATTTTTAGCTTTACTGCAAACCTTTATGATGGCCCATGCCTGTGGTCCCACCACTTGAAAGGTGGGTGAAATAAAAAATGACTTCCTGTTTCATTTCAAGGCTAGTCTGTCGAAGGAAAGGCAAGAGACAGAGACAGAGAGATGGAGTAGGGAGAAAGAAGAGAGGGGAAGAGGGAGGAGGAAGAGAGAAATGGAGAGAGAGGAGAGACAGAGAGAGGGATAGTAGGGGGAAAGGAAGGGAAGGAGGGGAGAGAGGGGAGAGAGGGGAAGGGGAGGGTTTGTCATCACCTGTGGTGATTTTCGATGAGCCTCATTTGTTTGTGCGTGAGGGTGGTGGGGAAGTGTGCAGACACTGAAACTTCTCTGCACTTTGTGAGGGCCTCAAAAGAGATTCAGCACAAGCCTGTCCGAGAGGCAGGCTGAACGCATGCTAATGAGATGACACAACTATTCATTGTGGAAAAAACTTAATGACAGATTGTGTGAGTGGCTCTCCACGTCTGATAATCCACGTTTGGTGCTGAGGGAGTCCGTTCCAAGCCATTATACAAATATGTCATTACGAGCTCTCTGAATCTTTACATTGTTTAATCAACTACGTTCAACAGCAACTCTGCCCCTCGATAAGAAACAATTAAACAAATAAATACAAAACTCCTCAAAACCAATTTTTTCTTCACTTCCTCTGCCTTCCTCTGATGAAATTTCTTTACGGACATCAGCTTACAGGCTCACTGCAAACCACATAAACGTTTCAAAGGACAACTGGGCCTTGTTTTGTGTAACTATTCAATTCTAAAAGCTGTTGGATATAAACGAAAGGAAATTTGTGCTACTCTCGGGATGACATGCGTATTCTTTTAAACATTAGCCTTTTAAAGGGAAAGGCGACCCTCCAATGCCGGGCTCTTGGAACTAGCCTCTAGCATACTCAAATTATCAATAACCTTGGACACGAGGCATGGTTTACTAAAGTTTTGTTTCTAAGAGAGGATCTCAGGAGATGACTGAAGCTGGCCTTGAACTCACAGTCCTGTGTGAGCTCCTGGGTGCTGGAATTTCAGGCATGCAAGAACACACCAAACTCCTAAGGGACTGTTAAGTTTGGAATTGTAAGAACCACAGCCTCATCAAGATAAAAGACACTGAAGTATGGTGAGCAGCCTCACCTATGGTTGCCATCTATCATGTCTCTGACCTCCATTCTGCCCTGACTCTGAAATCTCAAGTCCGGTTTTAACTCCCCTCACACGAAACCACAGCAGAGAGAATCTCAGGCCCCTTCCTTGGCTCCAGAGGTCATAAATGTGAAAATAAAAAACTATCTAGTCATCAAAAGCTGTCCAGCCCCAATACTGCAGAGACGACCTACAGGTAGTGGAGCCTACCTGAAGGAAGTCAGCCATTGAGGATAGATTCTTGGGAGTATATAATCCTTGGTCCCTTCCTGTCTTGGCCTATGCTTCCTGGCTGCCATAAATCAAATAGACTTTCACATCACACATTCCCCTGCCCAACTGCACCAGATGAAAGGAGCCCTCTGTAACTATGAGGCAAGATAACCTTTAAAAATAATCTCCTTTAAGCTGTTTCCATCTTGAACTTGCTTACAGCTACGCAAAAGCAATTAGCATACCAGCATCATGACCAGGATCTTGTCTGTTCTGGTCAACCTAAAGCCTCAGACTCAAATATGGATGGACCATGGATTCTCCATCTGGAGGCAACACTAACCCACAGTGTTATTAGCAGGCTATCCGTTACTATGGCAAGGGCCACTCTGTGTGCTTGAATGTTACATCCACTAAGCCCATCCGTCCCAACCTGGCTGACAGCTGTCATTCATTTCTGATACAAGTAAGTGTGACTTGTTAGTCCTCCCTGGTTCTCATGGGCAAGTGTCAGCATCAGCCAGATCTCAGAACCAAACATGATTACTATTATAAACTCAGTCTGTCTCTGTCTCTGTCTCTCTCTGTCTCTGTCTCTCTCTGTCTCTGTCTCTCTCTGTCTCTGTCTCTCTCTCTCTCTCTCTCTCTCTCTCTCTCTCTCTCTCTCTCTCTCTCTGTCTCTCTCTCTCTCTCTGTCTCTCTCTCTCTCTCTCTCTCTGAGGTTGGGGGATAGCAAGATTACAAAGCTATCTCCAGGATGGTTCAGTGGGTAAAGTGCTTTCCTTGTAAGCATGAGAAACTGTGCCAATCCCCGGAACCCACATAAAATATCCAGGAGCGGTGGCACACGATGGTTATCCTTACATGAAGGAGGCACACAAATATGGATTGCTGTGCTTTCTGGACAGTACACACACTCTAACCAGCAAGTTCCAGGCCAAAAAAAGAGACTCTGTCTAAAAGTAAGCTGGACAATGTTCCTGAGGAATGTGACTTGGGACTGTCTCCTGGCTGCCCCTGTACACACCCTCACACCCATCCACGCCCACAAACAACGAAGCTCTCCAATGTACTCTACCTTGACATCAGTATTAGCTAGTATGGGGTTTCGTTGTTGGTGTAGCTCAAAGCTTTATCCTGTATCTGCAGAAGAACTCCTGGGCTCTAACTCTGTGAAGGTCTTATAAGAAATTAAAAGTGAATAAAGCACCACCCTCAAGCAGGGCGAGGAACGGGAACCACACATTTCTTACGGTCTCTTATACTCTCAACACCGCTCTGAAGAATCTACGCAAACCAAATTTAATACACAAAATGATCAACAGGGCACTGTCTCCAGCCCAGTCTATGCCTGGGAGGCTGAAGATCAGACGTTTATACGATGTACATAATCCCAGCACTAAGGGGAACCCCAAACAGCTACTAGTAGCCATGAGAATTTCTGCAAGATCTTTGTGTTAGCTCGAGTTTTCCTATTAGCAAAGAGCTGGGGGGGGGGGACAGGGGGAGGGGCACGCATACCTACGTACACATAACACCACAGAAATAAAAGAGGGAGGAAAAGAGGCGGGGAGGGAGGGAGAGTGCAAGCTATCCTAGCTATGACACATAGAGTTGGCAAAGTGTCAAGGAGGGCTAACTCTAACTATGAGTCAAGTCCAGATATTGTACTGATAGGCCAGCCCCGTTCAGATGAGTCACAAAACAAGTATGTAGTCAATTCACAGACAATTGCATCTACATTCCAAACAATATACTGGCCTTGCTTTGCTTTCATTTCAGCAAAGTCATTATCTACCTAAAACTCGAGATTTTGATATATGCTGTATTCACAGAAATCTGTATCATATTAATATATTTCATATTAATATATTTCATTGCAAACTACAGGAACAAAGTTCTAAAGAGTTATCTTGATCTGTTTCGATAGATACGTGATGGAGGGAGGGGGTCCTAAGTAGCCGTGGATGACCTGGAACTGATCCTCCTGCATCTGTGTCGTGAATTCTGGGATTGCTATGCCCAGTTTTATACCGTACTTGGACGGAAAGCCAGGATGTCATGGATCCAAGCACTTTAACAGCCCTGCATTCTTTAAATCTATTTCCCCTCTAAAAGCTACTACACGAAATATTCTACTGTTTTAACATTGGAGTCTACCTACTAAAACATATAAATCTGAGTTTCGATTTATGAAATATCCAAAATCCAAAATAGTTAAACCAAGTTATATAATTTATCTATTGTTTCCAGAAATATTAGCTAAATATGCTCATAAAAATAAAACTATCCATCAATGAGTCCATTCTATCAATGAGTCCGTGTCTATCCACTGCTCACATTTTTTTTAAAAAAGAAAAATCAATACTGTCGTTCACCCATACTATTTCTGGAGTTACACATGTGACAGTAACATGAATTGGTAGGATGTAAGACAAATTCCAGTTTAGTTCTCAGTAAGGTAAAAAATGTTTGCCAGGTAATACATACAACTGTCGCCAACTCTTTCATCAGTAACGAGGAAGGGTAGCTGGGATCAAAAGTAGAACAAAAATAATAATAATAATATTAATTATTATTATTATTATTATTATTATTATTATTATTATAAACAGTGCTTGGTATTTTTCCAACTCAGTGCTTATGCCAAGTGATGCTGTCCTGAGCAGATCCACCATGGTCATGCTGTCTTGGAGAAGTCATTTGACCATTAGTTTTTCTTTTGCTCCAACAACATCAGCATCACGGGACCCAGACTAAGAACTCTAAGCAGACTGCTTCCCTCACACGGTGATGTGCATTGATGTCTATATGCAGATGAGGCTAGGCACAAGATAAGGCAAGGTCTGCGATTGGGGACAGAGTTTTTGAAAGGCAGGGGAGAGGGAGAGAGAAAAGAGGAAAAGACTGAGAAGGGGGCGACGGAGGAAGAGGAGGTAGAAGGGAAATGGAGCAGCAGCGCATGCATCGCCTGGAGAAACTGCAAGTTATAAGAAATCTCTTAGCTGGGGCACAGAGCAGTGCAGCGCTGGATCTCCCCCATCTAAGCGTGCAGCTTGGACTCATATTAACTGAGTTCTGTTTTCATTACGGGGGCATATTTGGGTTGGAGTGTATACTGCAACATGGTGAGCCTTGCTGAATCAGTAGAAGACACAAGCAGAACTGTAAAAGAAGGAATTTCCCGGAAAAGGCTTTAGGGTTACTCCTACGACATCAGTCTTCCCACCTGTGCAGCAAGGGCTGTACACATGTGCACACAAGCACACAAATGGAATAAGAAACAAAACTAAACTAAAAGCGAACAGTCTCATAGAACTTCGAAATTTTCCTTTTCACAGTCACGGCTAAACAGTGTCTGTGGACAGGTGAGTCCTGGTGTCCCTCATGGCAGCAACGATTACGTTACAATGTACTAGAGTCCTCCCCGCCCTGGAGAACTTGGCAGATCTCCCCACGTAACATAAGGCGGTCTTCACACTTTCTCCTCACGCTTCATGAATAAACATTCCTTCATTCAAATAAGTTATATATATTAACTAACTCTGGTAATGGTGATTCCACTTTGAAATGGTAAATACAGTCATTCTGGCGAGCCCGCAGGCGTTTGCAATTCAAATTACAGAAAATTTTAATAATGGCGAAAATAAAAACTAGTGGCAGGCTCCTGAGGCACTGTAATTCCAACACTCGTATTGCAGCAGCCGGATGCACACATAAATACTTGCCTGCTTAGAAGTCAGGGGCTTTTACTGTCCTGCGCCTTCCCAAATAGTCACCTGCAATCTCACAGGAGAGCATCCCTCAAAGAACTCAACAGGCATCACTCAGAGCATCGGAGCGGCGAAGCTCCCAGGCCCCTGACATTAAGAGGCGATGCTGCTACTTCTGAATCCATAACAATGAAAACAGTCATTGGATTAAATGATTTCCGTACATTATCACCATAAACAATAATAATTTGGCAGTTGCCCTCTGCAAGCGTGGTGCACACTTATGAATAAATCAGGCCTTATTGATTTACTAAGCCAAAAAACGCTATCCGTTTTGCTCTCCTAATAGGAGCTCTAATCCCTGGCTGCACTTAGCGAGGCTTTAATGTAGTGCGTCTCGTAATACTTTTAATATGAAAGATTAGCGCTGGTTAGCCCTGGAGCAGGAATATTTGCACTCTCAACGGCCAATTGGCCACTGAACTCAGTTGTCTCTGAATATGTCCTTGTTAATGGCACTCTCTGACTGACGATGGGAATCGCACCATAATGACGTGAACTGGGGAACGGGGCTGTACACGCTTCCCCCCCACACACATACATTTAACATATTTATGACAACCTACGTGAATTCAAAGATAAGAGTTAGAACAGTGAGGCAGGAAAAGGTAGTACTACAACTAGGTCTTTGTGCCCCGTCAAACTGGCATCTAAAATAATAAAACCTGGGTCCGGGGATGGAGTTCGATTGGTACAGAGCTCGATCAGCCTGCCAAACACCCTGGCTCCAGTCACCAGCACCTCATAAAAACCCTGGGTCAAGCAATCGACCAATCAAATTGCTCCTTTTCCAATGAAGTGCCCGCAAAGGCAAGACGACAACCTCAGATAATCCAAAGATCTTGAACTCAGCCACTTCAGCCTGACGGACGACCCCCAAAGAAGAGCAGGCTAAAGCTCACATACTCCAAGCTGTCAATGACCATGGGTTCCCTGATCACTCAGTGGGAGACTGGAACGTCTTAGCTATCTAGACTGAAAGGGGAACTATCCTCTAATTGAAGGGACATTCAACCCAAGTACTACAGTCATGTTCCATCCTAGATGTGGCTAGTTTCTAACTGTTAACTTGCCACGACCTAAGAGAGCCTCCCGTGAGAAATTGTCTAGATCAGGTCGGTCTGAGACCGTGTCTTTGGTAAACTATCATGATGTTAATTGAGGTAGGAAGACCCAAGTATCAGAAGCAAGCAGGGACGCAGTAACTCTCATGGCCCTTGACTATGACAGATCCTGGATTTGTGGGAACATTGGAAGCAGGCAAAGACGCTACTCTCTCTCGCTACTCTTGTGTATGGATTTTTCAAGTTCCTGCCTTGACTTCCCCATCATGACGTACTGTAGCTTGGAACTGCGGGCCAAATAAACCCATTCTTCTCTAAGCTGCTTCCGTTAGGATATTTCATCACAGCAGCAAAAATAAAACTAGAGGACGTGCCACTGTCCGACAGGGGCACAGACACCGGTTCCCCTTGCTTTTCGGAGATCCCTAGGCTGACATGCATGGACCCTACTTCTAATTGGAATCACAAACACAGGAAGGTTGGGCCAGTTAACTCCCTGAGATTACATTATAGAAGCCCTCAAGTCAAAGACGGGACTGCAGGAGAGGGTGGAGGGGACTCGCCTACAGGACAAAGTCAATGGCGGAACTCAGATCTCTATTCTGACGGCAGTGTCCCTTACTTGATTTTGATTCCTGGGATTTGTAAGAAGCCTCGGCTGGGCTGGAGTAATAGCTTGGTCAGTAAAGTTCTTGCTTTGCAGGCTTAACAACATAAGCCAGATCTCCAGAAGCTGGGCTGACCGCATTAGCTTGGAATCCCAGTACTGGAAGGGCAGGGCTCCTTGGTCAGCCATTCCAGCCAAATTGGAGAGTTCAAGGGTAATTAGAGACCCTGCCTGATTAAAACAACAACAGCAACAACAAAACAGACAGACCTAAGGAAAGACACACACACACACACACACACACACACACACACACACACACACCCCTCCCATCACCATGGAGCCTCTCAGACAGAAACATTAGGGTCATACATTGCTATTTCATATTTTTCAGTGCCTTTTAAATTCAACCACAACAAAGATAAAGATCACCCGGGCACAGTTGCAGTATTTATAGCATTAACTCACTAAGAAAACCATACAACAACGACGACAAAAAAAAAAAAAATCCCCATTCAAAACACAGATCCCTGTAGTCCCTGCAGAGCAACCATTGCCTCTGGTTATGAAGCAATAATTATCCCTCCCCACAGAAATCAATAAAAGCTCTTGCCCCATGAACCTGCTATTTCCCGACTTTGTTCTCTGAACTAAAGATTTCCAAGTCGTATTGATTACATAGTAAATTTTTTTTTTAAGTTCTTTACAAGACAGCGCTGAGGAAATCCTCAAGCTAACATCACCGCTGTTGTTTGAAAAGACTTCTCATCTTTCCCGTCACATTAATGACTGCCCTTTTTCTAGGGTTTTCTCGTTTTTCATTTTCATCTTGTCATTTTAAGGGTGTCTTTGTCTTGGTTAATAGCACAGAGTCCGCAGGATACAAATTTGATGGTGTTTCTGAGAGTTTGACAACTGCCATATTTTTCTTCCAAGCGATGGGGGGCGGGAGCTGATGATCGGACTGTGCCTTCTCTCTCAGGGGACAGCTGGGGCCATCCCAAGTGCACCTAGGAGCTCTTAGGGTACTAACATCATCGGAACTCCAGTGCTCTGTACAAAGAGTCACACAGCAGCTGTTTTAAAGTGCTAGCTGGGGAGTTGGGGAAAATGCCCCAGTGGGTAAAGGTGCCTTCTGCCAAAACAGGGACCCACCTAAGAGAGAACAGACTGCTGTATGCTGACCTCTGACCTATGCACACACATGCATGTGTGCACATACACACACACACACACACACACACACACACACATACACACACATACATACACATAAAATTTCTAAGTGTAAATCTTTAAAAGAAGATTGGAAGTTATAGACGGTAAGAATGGGGAACAATTTAGGGGTGATAAAAAAAAAGCCACCCAGACCCTGATAGTGACAATGTCTGCACAACCTTGTGGATAAGATTAAAGTCATCAAACTTAGACAGATGACTTTTTATAATACATGAATTATGTTTAAAATTATACAGGGCTCCAGGCAGAGCTCAGTAGTGCAGAGTTTGCTCAGTATTCTCAAAGTCTTTGCAACATTAATTCATTAATAAATTACATTACATTAAACACACTGGTCCTATTGATGTGGACGCCACTATGGTCCCGATGGCCTTGTTTGTGAGCACAGATCAGTTCTGACCTCAGAGACGAGTGGGAGAAGAGGAGGAGGAGGAAGGAGGCAAGTTG
The DNA here is from genome assembly GCF_011064425.1 of Rattus rattus. Lineage (NCBI taxonomy): Eukaryota > Metazoa > Chordata > Mammalia > Rodentia > Muridae > Rattus > Rattus rattus. Next base: position 16,499,015 of record NC_046167.1, on the reverse strand, counting down.
ATCCAGGCAGGATCGAAGAGACACAAAGATCTAAAAGGATGCCCTCTCTCTCTTTCTTCTGAGACAATGAGGGGTCATGATGTCAGCTAAGGCCCAGGCAACCGGTTCAACCCTGACAAATGTCACACAAAGGCGACTCCCGAGCTTAGGCCAATTTTATGACCCCTTTTTAGCAAGTCATCAATTATGCATAACAAAAGGAGGAAATAAAAGCCGCAGACCATACTCCACAAGCAGAAATATTATACCAGAGGCTTGTGGGAGGAGCTAAAGGAAGGAGAGAAGAGGGGAAAGAGGAAGAGAAAGGAGCAGGAGGAAGAGAGACAGGAAGAAGGACTGGGAGAGGGAAAAAGAGAGAGTGAGGAGAGAGAGGGAGAGAGGGGGGAGGGAGAGGGAGAAGGAAACAGATTGCACTGAAGGAAGGGCACACGGCTGGGTACAGAGACCACGGAACACCCTTGGGAGACGGTAGCAAAGCTGACAGGTAGCACTGATGCCGTCATCACACAGCAAGACCAGAGTCAAACACTTGGTTGAATTCAGTTCTAACAGACCCTAGGAGCTTCTCCAGTGCCTTCGTCCCCAGCAGGAGACCTCAACTGCAGCACTTCAGGAAGGGCAAGCCTGATACTACTTAACTGTAAAGACGCCCTGTGCCTTGGAGGAAGGTCGGGGTGTCTCTGGTCTGCTCTGTGTTGGTAGCCTCTCTCTCTTCTGTCAGGCACAAAAGTACTCCCAGACATTGCCAGATGTCTGGGGGGGGTGCAGGGAGACCCTCATTGTTTTGTGGCAACTTAAACTGATCTCATGTCTATAAGAGGGTGGTCCACTGCTTTAAGTGATGTCAGTTCTCATTGGTTTGGCTTTCTCCTTGTTTCACAACCCCCGTATCCCCACAACAAGAAAGACCAAAAACTAAGTTCGGGACTGGGGGTGCGGCTCACTCTGTAGAGTGTGCTGGGGCATGCCAGAGCCCCGGGTTCAGTCTGCAGCACTGCATAATAGGGGGTGTGGTGGGAGGCGTCTGCAATCCCAGCACTGAGGAAGTAGAGGCAGGAGGATCAGGGGCTCAGAGATAACAGTCGGCTCTCACAAGACCTTGTCATCAGCAAGGGAGGGGAAGAGGAAGGAAAGCAAACAAGCAAACTTGGGAGAGAAGGCTGTGTAGGAGGGCCGGAGAAGAGGCGCTGTGGTTAGGGGCGTGTGCTGCTCTAGTAAAGGACCTAAGTTCAGTTCCCGGCACCCATGTCAGATGGCTCAGAACCCAAACAGCTGTAACTCCAGATCCAGTGACCTCTCCTGGGCTCCTGAGCTCACAGGGCTCAGCTATACACAGCAGCACACATATATCCATAGTTAAAAACAAATTAACTTAAAAAAAAGTCTGTTCAAAATGTCAATTCTCTAAAACGACGGAAGAGTAAAAGCAACACATCTAATCCCCAAAGAGGAAATTCTCTCCTCTTTCTCCTCTCCCTCTCCCTCCCTCCCCCTGCCTCTCTTCCCCTCTCTCCCTCTCCCTCTGACATCCAGCCGAGCTTCCTCTCCTACTATCCAAAGACAACCTCCAAACTGGCCTTGAACACTTTTTCTACCTGGTCGACCAAACTGACTGAAGATCAATATCATTTTTGATAAACAAAACTCCACCCACCCCCTCTAGATAAGTAAGCCCCAGACGCCTTAAATAACTAAGAAACCTTTGCACTAAACCCACTCGGGGTTTTATAGAAGGGTCCTTCTGTCCCTGCGGTAAGGATCAAGCATCTCAAAGAACAACCTCTTGGACATCAAAGCCTTGGGCATGCAAGCTCACCATCCGGGGGCCTCAACACCTTCTTGTTCTGAGTACACCACCCCACAGGGTGCAGATCCGCTATGAGGACATCACACCAGAAGTCAGCCTTTCGGTCCTCCCCATAACCACAGTAACGCAGGAGCAGCAGCTGTCCACAGGTGGTGATGATCGTGGCCACCCAGTAAGTGTCTGGATGGTTCTTGTTGGCCACCTCCAACTTCATTCCTGGCTGGAAGCTACTCTGAATGCTGATCTCCACCTTGAGACACCAGAAACACAGGAAAAACCATGATTAGACGAGTCATGAGCCTCAGAACTTAAGCCCAAAGCACTTTCAAATGTAATCCCTGCTGCCTTAAAGGAGGCATATACAGAAGACAAATACGACATGAGCCTCTAAGGGGAGGCTAAACACTCTGGAAGCCACACTCGAAAGGTGAGAGGAATTTGATGACAAGTTTTACTTCACCCACTGAATTCAACAGTTTGAAACTAATATTATGAAAACTAATATTATGAAGGAACGGGGACACACTTGTAATGCCAGCACCCTAGAGGCCAACACAGAAATCCTACATATTTAGGTCAA